>NC_079200.1:29346487-29486487 GCF_029499605.1 Hyla sarda
AAAAATAAAAGAACTTCCTGCACATACAGCAGCTGATAAGTACAGGAAGTGTTAAGATTTTTTTTAATAAAAGTAATTTACAAATCTAACTTTCTGGCACCAGTTGATCAAAAAATAAAAAAAATACTACTACTGCTAATAATAATACTACTGAAAAAAAAATGTATATATTCCACTGAAGTACCCCTTTAACTTCCAAGGGTATATATACGTCCTGTAGCTTCAAGTGACAGGAGCCGCATTCTCACAGGCAGTGAGTGTCGGCTGCTATCAGTAGCTGGGCACTCACTGCTAATGACAGACATCGACGATGCTGCTGCTGCTGCCCATTATTAACCCTTTTGACACTGCGATCGAAGGTGCTTACCATCTAAAGGCATTAATGACAAGCACCGGTGAAGCTCAGGGTGCTCACCGGACCCCTGCAGCACTGATCGTGGGGGGTCCAATGAGATAAAATGGCCGTCAGATTGTAACTCCAATGATTCAATCTGGCAGAGCTAGTATAAGTAAAGCGCTGATCACACTGTAGAATGCTACGCAATTGTATGATTGCATATAACAATATAATAGTACCCTATGTGGACTTTAAAAGAGTAAAAAAAAAGTTTTTATTTTTTTTAAAAGCCTTCTGTAAAACTACAACTCCCACAATGCCCTAACAGCTGCAGCTCTCCAGCTATTGCAAAACTATGGCACCCGCCTTGCCCTAACAGCAGCTCTAGACCTCAACGACTCCCATCATGCTCCAGCAATTGAAGGTTTACAATGTGGAAAACCTACAGCTGCTGCAAATGTACAACTCAGCAAGCCCCCCCCCCCCCCCCCAATAACCTTCACCCTATGTGGGAATGCTGGGAGTTGTAGTCCTGCAACAACCAGACATGGCTGCATATTGCAGAGCCCCAAGTACACAATGTGCCGCACCGCAAACTAGAAGACAAGGCAGTGTTTTCCTAACCAGTATGCCTCCAGCTGTTGCAAAACTACAACTCCCAGCATGCCCGGACAGCCTTTGGCTGTCCGGGCTTGCTGGGAGTTGTAGTTTTGCAACAGCTGGAGGCACACTGGTTAGGAAAACACTGACAAAGGGTGTAACTATTCACCATTGTAATGGTGTCTTCCTGCTGACATGGGGGGGGGGGGGGGGGGGGAGTCTATTTGCTGAGGATCAGCTGATCCTAATCAGGAATAGGGGGGAGGGGGAGACTGAGCAAGAGGTAGCAAGACCATGCTAAGTTTATAGGGCACAACATATGGCCAATAAACTAAAATGCACGTACTACATTTTATATAGAACATGCCACTGATCATTGTATACATCCATGCACCTTCTATACTTCATTTTGGTGATCTATATACGTGTGTGAACACTACGAGTATAGCACCATATCCGTATATTATGGTATATACTGAGTCATATACTTATGGTATGTAGAGTGAGTACTATGTGATCACATACACAGTGAACAGTTTAGGGTACATTCGCTTTTTCAACCTAATACAGAACATATAAAGCATTAGCGGTAAATACTTACTGTATTAAGCGGGAGGTGCTGAACAGTCCTTGGACAACCTGACGATACAACCCCAGAGAGCGCCAGCTGCAGACTGAGCTCAGCGCGCCAAACTCCGGACACCTGATTGCGGCGCGCGATCAGAATCTGGCGCCAAGCTCGCCGATTGGCTTGATCCTTTGCCTAGCCAGGCGCTGATTGGCTCGTTGGACAGTGACGAGAATGTGGTTGTTTCTGCACCGGGAACCTGACTTAGTGACGTCAATACCCCCCCCCCCCCGCCCACTCTAAGCCAATGAGCTACTTCCTTTGGGCGGGACCAATGAAATGCTAGTATTTAGATGTCGCGAGAGACGCGGGGCGGACATTTTTCTGGTGGTAAAAGGAAAACAAAATTGGCGCTTTTTGTATGTAAATGCTTGTGTCTGCAAAACAATGCGTGCCCGGTAATAGGAGGAAATGGCTCTGTAGACGTGGATATTTATACTGCTTACGCGTCTCAGCGCTGGTGGGTGGGGGACTCTCATGCTACAATATGGCCATAAGATTACACGGGCAGGAATACATTGTATAAGCACATAGATAGCTGGCGGTGACCCACATTTCTGCCACACTTTCCCTATGATACCAGCGCCATATTGCCTCTAATGCTGAACCTGCGGGGCTCCAGCCACTGCAAAACGACAACTCCTATCATGTCCTAACACTGTACAGCCGCTGCAAATGAACAACTCTCAGCAAACCCCTTCAGCTATGTGGGAATGCTGGGAGTTGTAGTTCTCACAAAACAACCAAACATGGCTGCATATTGCACAATGTGCCGCCATATGGTACCCATGTGCTGCACCACAAACTAGGAGACTTAGGCTAGGTTCACACTGTGGAATTTCTGCCGGAGATTGAGTCGACGTCACTAGGACCGCGTGGAAATGCATTTCTGAGCAGATCTCCCAAATGATCCACACAGAAATGCATTGCAGTCTATGGGGGCACCAATGTAGTCCGCATGGTCCTAGTGCCGTCGGCTCGATCTCCGGCAGAAATTCCACAGTGTGAACCTAGCCTTAAAGGAGAACTCCAGAATATAAAAATTGTCGCCCATACTGCCAGCAGTAAAAAAAATAAAGATGTACATACCTTCCTCCGCTCCCCCGGTATCCGGCTCCGGTCTCTGCCGCGATCCACTTCCTGGTTGCCGGTGGTCGGATGAATCATACTGCGCTCAGCCAATCACCAGCCGTAGCGAAGTCAGACTCGGCCGGCAATAGGCTGAGCGGCAGTGTGAGAACGCTTCAAGACACAAAATTCTTCACTACACCGGCACCTGAGCCTGGGGCCGTGAACGTCACACTGCCGCTCAGCCTATCGCCAGCCGAGTCGGGACTTCGTTACGGCTGGTGATTGGCTGAGCGCAGTATGATTCATCCGACCACCGGCAACCAGGAAGTGGATCGGGGCAGAGACCGGAGTGGGTTACTGAAGGCCCCGGGGGAGCGGAGGAAGTTATGTACATCTTTATTTTTTTACTGCTGGCACTATGGGGGACAATTTTTATGTCCTGGAGTTCTCCTTTAAGGTCTATTCACATGGCACAATCATCCGCCCCCAATTCCGCTTCTGTGATAGGTATCACGCCCCCTCCCGTCGGCTTGCATTGAGGGGCGGAGGCATGATGTCACACCCCGCCGGCCCTGTGGTTGCCGGTAATCAGTCCCGGAGTGAACACGCTCCGGGCACTGATTACAATGCATGATCCCAGGGGTCCCCAGCTGCGGGACTCCCGCGATCAGGCATCTTATCCCCTATCCTTTGGATAGGGGAGATGTTTAAGCACCGGAGAACCCCTTTAAGGACTCAGACAATTTTATTTTTACGCTTTCGTTTTTTCCTCCTCGCCTTCAAAAAAATCATAACTCTTTTATATTTTCATCCACAGACTAGTATGAGGGCTTGTTTTTTGCAGGACCAGTTGTCCGTTGTAATGCCATCACTCACTTTACCATAAAATGTATGGCCCAACCAAAAAAATACTATTTGTGTGGGGAAATTAAAAAGAAAACCGCAATTTTGCAAATTTTGGAAAGTTTTGTTTTCACGCCGTACAATTTATGGTAAAAATGACATGTATTCTTTGGGTCAATACAATTAAAATGATACCCATGATTACTTACTTTTCTATTTCTGTTGCGCTTAAAAAAAATCGCAAACTTTTTAACCAAATTAGTACGTTTAAAATCCCCCTATTTTGAAGACCTATAACTTTTTCATTTTTCCGTAAAAGCGGTGGTATGAGGGCTAATTTTTTGCGCCGTGATCTGTACTTTTTTATTAATACCATATTTGCTTATATAAAACGTTTATAAAATGTTTTATTAATTTTTTTGGAAATAAAATGTTATAAAAAAGTAGCTATTTTGGACTTCTTTTTTTTTACGTTCACGCCGTTCACCATACGGGATCAATTACATTTTATTTTAATAGTTTGAATATTTACGCACACGGCGATACCAAATATGTATATGAAAAAAATTTTTTACACTTTTTGGGGGGAAAATGGGACAATTTAAGTTTTTATTGGGGGAGGGGGTTTTTCAAAATTTTTTTACTTTATTTTTTCACTTTTTTTACTTTTATTTTTACACTCTTATAGTCCCCATAGGGGACTATTTATAGCAAGATGCCGCCGGAGATTAAGGAGTGCGCTTATCGTGGCGCGCGATATCCATTGTTGGTACAAGGCGGGCATGAGATAGTGTTTCTTCTATGGGGATGCAGTACAATAGACTGTCCATAGTGTATCGGCCATGAGAGTGGTGTCAATCAAGTTATGGCACCTACTGCATCAGAGACAATCTAAAAGCACCAGAGACAAGTTATTTTTATGACTGATGATTGTATGCTATTAGTTCCTTGAGAAACCCCACAAGTTGGGGGGAAACGCGTCGGAACGGATACCAAATTGTAACATTTTATCTTATCACCTTTCTCACGTGGTGTGGGGAGAGGTCCTAGATTATAAGTAGCACCATGGAGTATATATGAGAATGCATTATTCAATTGTACCACTGACATAACCGCAGTGACTGACAATTGTGGTAATAGGTACTAGTGTTGGGCGGCATAGGCCATATTCGAATTCGCGAATATTCGCAAATATATAGACGAATATTCGTCATATATTCGCATATCCGTTATATCCTCGTTTTATTTTCGCGTATGCGAAAATTAACATATGTGAAAATTAGCATATACAAAATTAGCATACGTGAAAATTCGCATATGCGAAAATTAACATATGTTAATTTTCGCACGCCAGTCTCACACAGTAGTATTAGAGCCTTCTTTACACCACACAAGCTGGAAGCAGAGAGGGATGATCACTGTGATGTGTACTGTGAAAAAAAAAAAAAAAAAAAAACTAAAACGAATATTCGTAATTACGAATATATAGCGCTATATTCGCGAAATTCGCGAATATGAGATATTCACGAATAATATTCGAATTGCGAATATTCGCGAGCAACACTAATAGGTACATTATCTCTCTCCTAGGGTGCGGCCTATCTAACAATAGGACCTTTGTCTCGGTATTTGATATGATTTTTTCACTTATAGGTCACAAATTATAGTTTATTTTTGCTTTAGTTATACTCATTTTTAAAGCATACCATTAAAGTATATATGTTTTAGAAAAAGGTTATTTTCAGCTGCTGTGATACATAGAGAGGAACCTTTAAATCTGATAGTTTTTTGTTGCTGTGAAAAGACTATTTATAGCAACCATTCGATTGCTAATCCTGATCAGTGCTATGTATAGGACATAGCACTGATCAGGGTTATCGGTCATCTTCTGCTCTGGTCTGCGGGAAGGCAGATCAGAGAAGAAGACTCCCGGAAGACAGCGGAGCCAGGTGAGGGGACCTCAGTCTGCCGTGCAGGATGATCGGATCGCCGCGGCAGCGCTGCGGGCGATCCGATCATCCTGTTACGTGACCGCGATGCTGCAGATGCCGTGATCTGTATTGATCACGGCATCTGAGGGGTTAATGGCGGACATCCGCGGGAGTCCGCCATTACCGGCGGGTCCCTGGCTGTGATTCACAGCCGGGACCTGCCACGCATGATGCCACCATCGGTCCGATGCCCGCGGTTATACTCAGGATGTAAATGTACGTCCTGGTGCGTTAAGTACCACATCACCAGTACCTACATTTACGTCCTGCTTCGTTAAAGGGGTACTCCGGTGAAAAACTTTTTTCTTTTAAATCAACTGGTGCCAGAAAGTTAAACATATTTGTAAATTACTTCTATTAAAAAATCTTAATCCTTCCTGTACTTATTAGCTGCTGAATACTACAGAGAAAATTATTTTCTTTCTGGAATGCTCTCTGATGACATCAGGAGCACAGTTCTCTCTGCTGACATTATTATAATAATAACGCTTTATTTATTGTTGTCCTTAGTGGGATTTGAACCCAAGTCCCCAGCACTGAGCCACCATGCTGCCCTTAGCATACATCTGCTATATATGGTTGCTAAAATGGACAGAGATGTCAGCAGAGAGCACTGTGCTCGTGTTGTCATCAGTGTTCCAAAAAGAAAGGAATTTCCTCTGTAGCATTCAGCAGCTAATAAGTACTGGAAGGATTAAGATTTTTTTTAATAGAAGTAATTTACAAATATGTTTAACTTTTTGGCACCAGTTGATTTGAAAGAAAAAAGCTTTAATTTGAGGCGGAATTCCACAAGTTGATATTCTGCCGTGTGAATAGACCCTAAGGCAGTGTTTCCTTACAAGCGTTCCTCCAGCTGTTGCAAAACTACAACTACCAGCATGCCCGGACAGGCAAGCTACACACATGGTTTATGCACTAAGGCGCTGTATGCATTCATCGTCCGCTTAGGAAATGTAACCTCATGGCATATGCATCTCATTTAAGCCTGTGCCAGATGCCATACAGGGGCATGTTACCCATAGGATACTACACTGCTCAGAAAAATAAAGGGAACACTAAGATAACACATCCTAGATCTGAATGAATGAACTAATCGTATGAAATACTTTCGTCTTTACATAGTTGAATGCACTGACAACAAAATCACACAAAAATTATCAATGGAAATCATATTTGTGCTCAGGGCTTCACATTCATGCTCGTGATTACAACAATGGCCCTCATTTACTATTCTAAACCCGACCTCTTTTGTCAGGGTTTTTTGTCGCAGACATCGTGTGCCAGTCTGCGACACGATGCAACATTTTTTCCCGACGGACCCGATGTGGATTCTCCCAAACCCGAAAAAGGGGCGTAACCCGACATTTCTGAGCTTTCCCACGTATTTATAAAGGTTTCCAACCCGAATTTGTTGAATTGTTGTGGATTTTTTGACGACAGCTCAGAGGAGTTGGAAACCAAAACCAACAAAACCCACGTGCGACAAACAGGATGCGACATAATAATAAATACCAGGGGAAAAAAGCAATCGGGTAAGAAAGCAAGATAGACTTACAACCCGATTTTCTAAGTAAATGAGGGCCAGTGTGTACATACCTGTATGAAAAAAACATTAAAATGAACAAAGCAGTAGATTTGTGCCCATAACTGTGACAGAGGTTACAGTAGTGTGTGGCCTTCACGTGCCCGTATGACCTCAATGCCTGGGCATGCAACTGATGAGGTGGCGCAGTCTGTGGTGAAAGCGTTGGTGGATGGAGCGAGACATGATGTTCCAGATGGGCTCAATCGGATTCAGGTCTGGGGAACGGGCGGCCAGTCCATAGCATCAATGCCTTCCTTTTGCAGGAACTGCTGACACACTCCAGCCACATGAGGTCTAGCATTGTCTTGCATTAGGAGGAACCCAGGGCCAACCGCACCAGCATATGGTCTCACAAGGGGTCTGAGGATCTCATCTCGGTACCTAATGGCAGTCAGACTACCTCTGGCAAGGGCTGTGTGCCCCCCCCAAAGAAATGCCACCCCACACTATTACTGACCCACCGCCAAACCAGTCATGTTGGAGGATGTTTCTGACCATATGAGTGGACACATGCACATTTGTGGCCTGCTGGAGATCATTTTGCAGGGCTCTGGCAATGCTCCTCCTTGCACAAAGGCTGAGGTAGCGGTCCTGCTGCTGGGTTGTTGCCCTCCTACAGCCTCCTCAATGTCTCCTGATGTACTGGCCTGTCTCCTGGTAGCGCCTCCATGCTCTGGACACTACGCTGACAGACACAGCAAACTTTCTTGCCACAGCTCGCATTGATGTGCCATCCTGGATGAGCTGCACTACCTGAGCCACTTGTGTGGGTTGTGGACTCCATCTCATGCTACCACTAGAGTGAAAGCACCGCCAGCATTCAAAAGTGACCAAAACATCAGCCAGGAAGCATAGGAACTGAGAAGTGGTCTGTGGTCACCACCTCAAGAACAACTCTTTCATTCTTGCTAATTCCCTATAATTTCCACCTGTTGTCTGTACCATTTGCACAACAGCATGTGAAATTGATTGTCAATCAGTGTTGCTTCCTGAGTGGACAGTGTGATTTCACAGAAGTGTGACGACTTGGAGTTACATTGTGTTGTTTAAGTGTTCCCTTTATTTTTTGGAGCAGTGTATTACAAAGAAACATAAAAGTTAGTGTGTGTTTAATTAAAACAAATAATTAAAAAAAAAATGTATTAAAACAAATAATTAAACAAATATATATATATATATATATATATATATATAGTTACTACATGTTCACTTTTTGAATCTGAATTTGCAGTGCTGCACCGTTCTATAGTCCTATACAATCAAAAAGGAATAAAAGAAAATATTTAAAAAAAAATACCAATCTGATTGAGGCCTCCATCAGGTGGATGTGTGCAAAGTGCAGGGCGGTAGCTTTTCCAGATGCTTATATACATAACATTGGGCACAAATTGTGTGTACACTTTACCTAAGGGTTCCCCTAAAAAGTACCTTTCATATCCCACACACACACAAAAAAAATGTAATGTTACTCAGTACCTAACCCTGATCAGGTAGGTATATTTTTTTTTATGTGTCTAGCACCTATATATCTCTCAAAAATACATGGTTTCTTTCTTGGTTTTGGAGAGGGCATTCCCCCACTCTACACAACTCCTCTTCCTCCAATCACTGCAGGATTATCTATAATGCCCCCTGTGAACACAGAGGAGTGCTATTCCCACCTTCACTTACTGGACTTGTGCTTCAGCCAGACAGGATTATGTTCTGGATTGTATGGCAACTCTTAGTGGTGTTTTTTATAAAAAGGAAATATTTTTTTTTTCCTGAAGTATATCAAATAATAATGTATTGCCAAGATGTACAACATATGAAAAGTTTATAAATCTGACCGTCCCCATTCAAATTTACTTTTTTTTGTATCATTGTTTATGTTAAAAAAAAAAAAACATACAAACTCGTCAATACATTTAAATGGATTAATTTTATCCCTCTATCCCACTCAAATATGGAAAGCAGCTCAATCACACCACCTTCACAGCTGTTGGATATCATGCCTACATAGCTAGACCATTGCCCAATATGCGCGCTGATCCACTAATGGCTCTGTTATTTGGCAGACCAGAACAGTCTCTAGATCACTTGTACGGACTTTTACATCCATCAATCATCAACTTTAACCCCTTAAGGACTTAGCCCTTTTTCACCTTAAGGACATTTTTTGCACATCTGACCACTGTCACTTTAAACATTAATAACTCTGGGATGCTTTTACTTATCATTCCGATTCAGAGATTGTTTTTTCGTGACATATTCTACTTTAACCCCTTAACGACGCAGGACGTATATTTACGTCCTGCGCCGGCTCCCGCGATATGAAGCGGGATCGCGCCGCGATCCCGCATCATATCGCGTCGGTCCCGGCGCTAATCAACGGCCGGGACCCGCGGCTAATACCACACATCGCCGATCGCGGCGATGTGCGGTATTAACCCTTTAGAAGCGGCGGTCAAAGCTGACCGCCGCTTCTAAAGTGAAAGTGAAAGTGGCCCGGCTGCTCAGTCGGGCTGTTCGGGACCGCCGCGGTGAAATCGCGGCGTCCCGAACAGCTGATCGGACACCGGGAGGGCTCTTACCTGCCTCCCCGGTGTCCGATCGACGAATGACTGCTCCGTGCCTGAGATCCAGGCAGGAGCAGTCAAGCGCCGATAATGCTGATCACAGGCGTGTTAATACACGCCTGTGATCAGGATGAGAGATCAGTGTGTGCAGTGTTATAGGTCCCTATGGGACCTATAACACTGCAAAAAAAATGTAAAAAAAAAGTGTTAATAAAGGTCATTTAACCCCTTCCCTAATAAAAGTTTGAATCACCCCCCTTTTCCCATAAAAAAAATAAAACAGTGTAAAAAAAATAAAAAATAAACATGTGGTATCGCCGCGTGCGTAAATGTCCGAACTATAAAAATATATCATAAATTAAGCCGTACGGTCAATGGCGTACACGCAAAAAAATTCCAAAGTCCAAAAAAGCGTATTTTGGTCACTTTTTATATCATTAAAAAATGAATAAAAAGTGATCAAAAAGTCCGATCAAAACAAAAATCATACCGATAAAAACTTCAGATCACGGCGCAAAAAATGAGTCCTCATACCACCCCATACGTGGAAAAATAAAAAAGTTATAGGGGTCGGAAGATTACATTTTTAAACGTATAAATTTTCCTGCATGTAGTTATGATTTTTTCCAGAAGTGCGACAAAATCAAACCTATATAAGTAGGGTATCATTTTAACCGTATGGACCTACAGAATAAAGATAAGGTGTAATTTTTACCGAAATATGCACTGCGTAGAAACGAAAGCCCCCAAAAGTTACAAAATGGCGTTTTTTTTTCGATTTTGTCACACAATGATTTTTTTTTCCGTTTCGCCGTGCATTTTTGGGTAAAATGACTAATGTCACTGCAAAGTAGAATTGTCGACGCAAAAAATAAGCCATAATATGGATTTTTAGGTGGAAAATTGAAAGGGTTATGATTTTTAAAAGGTAAGGAGGAAAAAACGAAAGTGCAAAAACGGAAAAACCCTGAGTCCTTAAGGGGTTAACATAGTGGTAAAATTTTGTGGTAACTTGCATCCTTTCTTGATGAAAAATCCCAAAATTTGATGAAAAAATTGAAAATTTTGCATTTTTCTAACTTTGAAGCTCTCTGCTTGTAAGGAAAATGGATATTCAAAATAAAAAAAAATTTATTCACATATACAATATGTCTACTTTATGATTGCATCATAAAATTGATGTTTTTTTACTTTTGGAAGACACCAGAGGGCTTCAAAGTTCAGCAGCAATTTTCACATTTTTCACAAAATTTTCAAACTCACTATTTTTCAGGGACCAGTTCAGTTTTGAAGTGGATTTGAAGGGTCTTCATATTAGAAATACCCCAGCAATGACCCCATTATAAAAACTGCACCACCGAAAGTATTCAAAATTACATTCAGTCAGCGTTTTTACCCTTTAGGTGTTTCACAGGAATAGTAGCAAAGTGAAGGAGAAAATTCACAATCTTCATTTTTTTACACTCGCATGTTCTTGTAGACCCAATTTTTGCAAGGGGTAAAAGGAGAAAATTTTTACTTGTATTTGAAACCCAATTACATATCAGACAGGAGGCTCATATCTTATGCATTAATCTTTCTTTATTAATGCCCATAGCAGAATATTCACTATTCAATTAAATGTAAATGAACAGAAAAAACTTCAAAACGACATATCCCAGCAGTCCTTGGGGCACAATAGCCACTCCGAATCCTGCAGCCCCTATATAAGGACTGCCCCCACATATAACTTCCTCTTTCTTTCTGCTCATAGCAGCATACAGATAAGTGCTTGTTTTACTACTGGTATATTTTCTCATTTCAGCGTATGTGGTGACTAATACGCTGATATAATATATAGTATTTCTCATATTGCTCTTAATTCTATTATTATATATCTTCTTCTATAGCTTGCTAGCTATTTTCCCCTATTTTTCATACCGGTTGTTCCGGTTTCTATTCGCTTTACACTCCGCTGGTTCTTCCCCCCCCTTTTTTCTTCTCCCCTTCTCTTGGCGTTTACCTGGCGCCGCCATTACTGCGCCTTTTCTTCATCGCATTTTCTTTCGTTCGCGGGCAATGGGGGGGCGAGCCGCACCGCTCTCCTCACGGCCGACGCTTGGAGAGAGGGCGTGCCTGATTCTTGTCACCAGGGGGCACTCCTGCGCCCTCCAATCGGTGCCCTGAGAGACATAGTCTCGTGTGACTTCGTCCCTGAGGGCTAGGGCTCCTGATCTCTCCTCACAGCGCAGCGCCAGTTCAGCGCTAGCGGTGTGGAGGACGGAGCCTGTAACCTACGGTCTGTGTAATCTCTGTTTTTCCCCTGAAACAGAATTTATTCTGTTTTCCTGGCCATACAATTGTTTAATTACCCTTAGTTCTCTATTACCCTGATATCTGTATCATGGCTGAGGAACCCACATCTGCTCCCCCTAGAGGGGATAGTTTTTCTATGGAATCTGCACAGTTTATGACTGCAGACCAGATCCAAGACCTTATTAACAAATCAGTGCAAGCAGCCCTAGCTTCTGCCATTATACCTTCTGGGTCTCAGGCTTCTCACCCCATGATGTCAGCCCCGCCACCTCAGGGTGGCGAACCGGCGATCAAAGAAGGCAAAGCTTCCCAGAAAAGGAAGCATGTTCTGGCAGTATCCGACTCCCCGACAGGGGAAGATAATAATATGTTTCAGGCAGCTCTTACCCCGACCTGCCAACCCCAACATCCCTCAGACTCAAATCGACCCCTGGGCCTCGGGGAGTTAAAAGGGAAGAGGCAGAGGTCCGCTCGACGGTCCAAACCTAACTCATTTGTAGATTCCTCGGATGAGGATTCGTCCGCTCATTCCGATGAAGCTGACGGTGTTGAGTCTGTAAATATAGATGAGGATGTTGGGGACACTGCGTTTGACACAGACGCAATCCCTGCTACGCAGGACAAAATCATCCTAGACGCCCTAGGTGAACCGTTCTTTCACCCTGACGCGATCTCCCACCCGCGGTCTGGTGACTGGACTCCACTCCCTCACGTATCACAATACGTGGAATTTTGGGCACGTAAGTCTTTGGACAGAACGAGCCGTAATAAATTAAGGGCAGAGTGCCCCAGGCCCTTTATACCACATAAAGTGGTCAATACACCGGAAGTGGACCCGATCCTTTCTAAGTATCTCCTGAAGTCGGGCAAATCCCCCAAAAAGGGAATTGAACGCTCCTTTTGGACAATACAGGAACGTGTTCTGGACTTGATTGGTCCCCTCACAAAGATTTTAAACCTCTCTGAGCAGGCGGCCGCGACGGATCAACCTGTTGATCTACGTCAACTCCGCGGATGGGCCCAGAGGGCTATTTGCCTGGCGGGCAGTGCCAACACTACCTGCTCGATTGAGAGGAGGCGCTCAATCCTTATGCGCCTCGACCCACAATTATCTCATTTAGCCAAGACCGAGCCTGGTCCATCGGCGGAGGGGATGCTGTTTGGCGATAGTCTAATAAAAGACAAACAAATTTGTCGGGCTGTTTACTAGCTTAGATAAAGCCCAGACATCCCTTAAAAAAGCAGGGACCAATAAAATTTTTACCAGGGCCGGCAGAGGTAAAGGCCGATCTGCCGGCCGTACTTCAACCTACAGGCCACAGAGCAGACAATCTGTTCAGTTCCAATATCATCAGGCTCCTCCCTCCTACACCATGCCGGTGGCTCAACCGGCACCATTTTTCCCACCCCGTGGCAGGCCCTGGCGCGGACATGGTGGACGTGGATACCCCAGATCCAGACCCCATACCGGCGAGTACTCTCTATATTCCACAGTCTCCTGTTCCAGTGGGGGGACGTCTGAGATATTTTACCCACGCCTGGTCTGCGATTACGGCAGACGCGTGGATCCTGAATACGATAATAGGGTTCGTCATAGAACTCCAATCCTTGCCGACCATGGGCATGATTCCAGCCCCTATCAGGTTCTCAAACCAGAATGTCGCTCTCATCGACAACGAGATGAGAGATCTCCTGGCCAAACACGCCATTCGAGAGATAGACCGGTCCTCCCCAGGTTTTGTGAGCAATCTTTTCTTAGTAAAGAAAAAAGGGGGCGGTTACCGTCCAGTGATCAATTTTCGAGATCTCAACCAACATGTCACCTATCGACATTTCAAAATGGAAGGAATTCATTTCCTCCGGGATCTCCTACAGCCAGGAGATTGGCTCGTGAAGGTGGATTTGAAGGACGCCTATCTCACCATCCCTATCCATCCCGAGTCCCAACCTTTTCTCCATTTTCTCTGGAAATACCGTATGTGGCAGTTTACTTGCCTTCCGTTCGGCCTATCGTCCGCCCCATGGTGTTTCACCAAACTCATGAAACCAGTGGTGGCGTCGTTGAGGAGCAGAGGGGTACGTCTGATCATTTATCTGGACGACCTCCTTATCATGGCCCGTTCCAAAACACTGGCCTCTCTTCACATGGAGTGGACATTGTCGCTATTGCAAGACCTGGGATTTATAGTCAACCGAGACAAGTCGGTTCTGATCCCGGCCCAGGAAATGGAGTTTCTGGGTTTTCTGGTGGACACCAATCGAGCCGTCCTTCGCCTTCCCAAATCAAAACTAGCCCTGATCCGCAAAGAAATCAGGGCGGTCCTGCGCAAAGGTTGCTTATCCTTGCGGGTCCTAGCGCGTCTAGTGGGTCTTTTGGCAGCCTCCATCCAGGCTATCTTTCCAGCCCCATTGCACTACAGAGCCCTGCAGAGACTCAAGATCATGCACCTGCGACAAGGCCTCAGATATGCGGACGATGTACCGCTCTGTCAGGCGGCCACCGAAGAGTTGCACTGGTGGCTTCGTCATGCCGTTGAGTGGAACGGCAGAGCCATTTTCAACTCCAGTCCAGACATTATCATAGAGTCGGACGCGAGTCGTCGGGGCTGGGGAGCTCGTTGTGGCACAGATTCCACAGGAGGGACGTGGTCCGTCACAGAAGCCTCCCTACATATCAATGCCTTGGAACTTCTAGCGGCATTCTTTGCCGTCAGGAGCTTTCTACCTCATACGTCCAATTGCTGTGTATTATTACGCACGGACAATGTGGCAGCAGTTCAGTACATCAACCGGTGCGGCGGTGTTGTCGCATGAAGAAAGAGAAAGTTATATGTGGGGGCAGTCCTTATATAGGGGCTGCAGGATTAGGAGTGGCTATTGTGCCCCAAAGACTGCTGGGATATGTAGTTTTGAAGTTTTTTCTGTTCATTTACATTTAATTGAATAGTGAATATTCTGCTATGGGCATTAATAAAGAAAGATTAATGCATAAGATACTCGCCTCCTGTCTTCATATAACTTATATTTTCCGTCGCAAGCTAGGAAAATCTCTATTTTCTCTCGAGTAAGGACATACCTCATATGTTTATGTAAAGTGTTCGGCGGGCACAGAGAGCTCAGAAGGGAAGGAGCGACAAATGGTTTTTGGGGGGCACGTCACCTTTAGGAAGCCCCTATGGTGCCAGAACAGCAAAACAAAAAAAAAAAACACATGGCATACCATTTTGGAAACTAGACCCCTCGGGGAACATAACAAGGGGTAAAGTGATCCTTAATACCCCACAGGTGATTCAAGACTTTTGCAGATGTAAAAAAAATAAAAATAAATTTTACCTAAAATGCTTGGTTTCCCCAAAATTTTACATTTTTAAAAACGGTGATAGCAGAAAATACCCCCCAAAATTTGAAGACCAATTTCTCCCGATTCAGAAAACACCCCATATGGGGGTGAAAAGTGCTCTGCTGGCGCACTACTCACCGTCTCAGAAGAGAAGGAGTCACATTTGGCTTTTTGAAAGCAAATTTTGCTCTGGGGGCATGCCGCATTTAGGAAGCCCCTATGGTGCCAGAACAGCAATAAAAAACCACATGGCATACCATTTTGGAAACTAGACCCCTCGGGGAACGTAACAAGGGGTAAAGTGAACCTTAATACCCCACAGGTGTTTCCCGACTTTTGCATATGTAAAAAAAAATGTTTAACCTAAAATGATTGTTTTCCCAAAAATTTTACATTTTTAAAAAGGGTAAAAGCAGAAAATACCCCCCAAAATTTGTAACAATTTCTCCCGAGTACGGCGATACCCCATATGTGACCCTAAACTGTTGCCTTGAAATACGACAGGGCTCCAAAGTGAGAGCGCCATGCGCATTTGAGGCCTAAATTAGGGATTTGCATAGGGGTGGACATAGGGGTATTCTACGCCAGTGATTCCCAAACAGGGTGCCTCCAGCTGTTGTAAAACTCCCAGCATGCCCGGACAGTCAGTGGCTGTCTGGTAATACTGGGAGTTGTTTTGCAACAGCTGGAGGCTCCGTTTTGGAAACAGTGGCGTACCAGACGTTTTTCATTTTTATTGGGGAGGGGCGTTGTGTAGGGGCATGTGTATATGTAGTGTTTTTTACTTTTTATTTTGTGTTAGTGTAGTGTTTTTAGGGTACAGTCGCACGGGCGGGGGTTCACAGTTTCTCGCTGGAAGTTTGAGCTGCGGCAGAAAATCTGCCACAGCTCAAAGTTGCAGCCGGATACTTACTGTAAACCTCCGCCCATGTGAGTGTACCCTGTACATTCACATTTGGGGGGGGGGGGGACATCCAGCTGTTGCAAAACTACAACTTACGCCGACATGGGGGGGTCATCATGACCCCCCCTGGGCGATATGCCGCGATGCATCCGACTCCGGTCCCCTTAAGGACTTAGGATGCAGGGCGTATCCATGCGCCCTGCGTCCTGAAGAGGTTAAATGGGCACTACGATGGAAAACATTTTTTTTTATCAACTGGTGCCAGAAAGTTAAACAGATTTGTAAACTACTCTTATTTAAAAGTCTTAATCCTTCTAGTACTTATCAGCTGCTGTATACTACAGAGGAAGTTATTTTATTTTTCAGTTTCCTTTCTGCCTGACCACAGTGCTCTCTGCTGACACCTCTGTCCATGTTAGGAACTTTCCAGAGCAGGAACAATTCCCCATAGCAAACCTCTCTTGCTCTGGACAGTTCCTGACATGGACAGAGGTGTCAGCAGAGACCACTGTGGTCAGACAGAAAATAAATTCAAAAAGAAAAGAACTTTCTCTGTATTATAGAGCTGCTGCTAAGTACTGGAAGGATTAAGACTTTTAAAGGGGTACTCTGGTGGAAAACAATTTCTTTAAAAGGGCACTGTCAGATCTAAAAACTTTTGATATGTTGTAAAGCATACAAAACCAATAGGTTTTGCAATTGCTTTCATTAAAACATTTTCAATATTTCATACTGAAAAAGCCAGTCAAAAAACTGCCTCCTGGGATACATACCAGCCGGTCTGTGTCCACTCGTCATCACCTACGTCATGGACCCACTTCATGATTGACAGGTCTGCAGATCTAAAGCTGCTGTGATCGGCTCCCTCACTGTCTGTGTTTACGTCACAGTCTCCTGTGTGAGGAGAAGAGGGGAGGGGCGGGAGTACCCTGCTGCCTGTGAGCAGATAATGAAAGAAACTGGTGACCCCTTAACGATGTAAATGTACATCCTGGCTTGGCAGTACTTGTATGTCCTGTGTATGACTGCGAGCATCGGAGCGGTGCTCGTGTCATACACGGCAGGTTTCGGCTGCTATCAGCAGCCAGGGACCCGCCGGTAATGGCCAACCTCCGCGATTAACCCCTCAGATCGGCATCTGCGGCAATGTGCACATTAAAATAGATGATCGGATCGCCCGCGGCGATCCGATCATCTGTAATGGCGGCCGGAGGTCCCCTCACCTGGCTCCATCCATCTCCCGGCATCTCCTGCTCTGGTCTGAGATCAAGCAGACCAGAGCAGGAGATAGCCGATAATACTGATCAGTGCTATGCCCTATGCATAGCACTGAACAGTATTAGCAATCAAATGATTGCTATAGATAGTCCCCTATGGGGACAAAGTGTAAAAACAAAAAAAACAAAAAAAGTTGAAAAATGTAAAAATATTAAGTTAAAAAAGTGAAAAATCCCCTCCCCCAATAAAAATGAAAATGTTCCCGTTTTTCCCCTTTTACCACCAAAAAGTGTAAAAAAAAAAATTTATAATTTTTTTTTTTTTTAAATGATCTAAGTTTTATATATGCAAATGTGGTATCAATAAAAAGTACAGATGACAGCGCAAAAAATGAGCCCTCATAGCACCCCAGAAAAATGAAAAAGTTATAGGTGGTCAAAATAGGGCAATTTTTGATTACTGATTTTGTACAAAAAGTTTTAGATTTTTATTTAAGCGGTACAAAAATATAAAAGTATCTAGCCATGGGTATCATTTTAATCGTATTGACCTACAGAATAAAGAACACGTCATTTCTACCGTAAAGTGTATAGTGTGAAAACAAAACCCTCTAAAATGTGCAAAATTGTGGTTTTCATTTAAATTTCCTCCCTAAGAAAATTATTTTTTGAGTTTGTGGTACATTTTATGGTAAAATGAGAGGTTTCATTACAAAGTGCAATTGGTCACGCAAAAAACAAGCCCTTATATGGGTCTGTAGATGGAAATATAAAAGAGTTATGGATTTTAGAAGGCGAGGAGGAAAAAACGAAAACAAAAATAATAATGGCCTGGTCCTTAAGGTGAAAATGGGCTTGGTCCTTAAGGGGTTAAAAAGTAAGTGTCCCTGCATGTGTATATGTGTTTGGATATATATGTATGTGTGTAAATCTGAGTTTCATCAATCATATGCCTCCAGCTGTTGCAAAACTACAACTCAAAGTATGTGTGTATAGCCTAAAACCAGAAAGGGTTACAGATGCTCACTCCCGAGACCAGTGACTGAGGAGAGTGATTAAGGGGGAGTGGTTATTATCACCTGAGGAGAAGAAAGGGACCCGCCTCCTTGCTTTTGGTCGACAACATTAAAGGGGTACTCCGGTGCTTAGAAATCTTATCCCCTATCCTTTGGATAGGGGATGAGATGTCTGATCGCGGGAGTCCCGCCGCTGGGGACCCCCGTGATCTTGCATGCGGCACCCCGTTTATAATCAGTCCCCGGAGCGTGTTCGCTCTGGGTCTGATTACCGGCGACCACAGGGCCGACGGCGTGTGAAGTTACGCCTCCGCCGCCGTGTGACGTCACGCTCCTCCCCTCATTGCAAGCCTATGGGAGGGGGCGTGATAGCTATCACGCCCCCTCCCATAGGCTTGCATTGAGGGGCGGACAATGTCGTCACCGGAGAACCCCTTTAAGCTAATTCTGAGAGAAATATTGGGCATAGGCACATAAAGATTATATGTACATGATCAGGACAGATACGCTTTAAATCAACTGGTGCCAGAAAGTTAAACAGATTTGTAATTGACTTCTATAAAAAAAATATTTACCCTTCCAGTACTTTTTAGCAGCTGTATGCTACAGAGTAAATTCTTTTCTTTTTGAATTTCTTTTTTGTCTTGTCCACAGTGCTCTCTGCTGACACCTGATGCCCATATCGGGAACTGTCCAGAGCAGGAGAAAATCCTCATAGCAAACCTATGCTGCTCTGGGGAGTTCTTGACACGGACAGAGGTGTCAGCAGAGAGCACAGTGGACAAGACAAAAAAAGAAATTCAAAAAGAAAATAATTTCCTCTGTAGCATACAGCTGCTGAAAAGTACTGGAAGGGTAAAGATTTTTTTTTTTATAGAAGTCATTTAGAAATCTGTTTAACTTTCTGTCACCAGTTGATAAAAAATAAAAAAAATTAAAAAAATTTAAATGTTTTCCACCGGAGTAACCCTTAAAGACAGTGTGACATGAGACTGGCAAATTATTATTATTGTGACCCTGCTTGTTTCTCGGCTTACTGTCTCATTTTGCAAACGCTCATTTATCAGCTGATCACTGGCTCCTACAGGGCAATACCAGCCTGTGCAGCAGATAACAGATCCGTAGTTCAGAATAAGGATCGGCCGAGAGTTCAAGAAAAGTCTGACTCCATCAGGCCTTGGTTATGTAGCTAAATCTTCTCCAATGTGGTATTATTACTTTTGTCTTTCAAGAGCTACTGTCATCATTTTTGTTTTAACCCCCCAGAGTACTACAATGAGTACTACAATGTTGTTGCTGATGACCATAAAATGAATGTAGCCATTAGAGATGAGCGAACTTACAGTAAATTCGATTTGTCACAAACTTCTCGGCTCAGCAGTTGCTGACTTTTCCTGCATAAATTAGTTCAGCTTTCAGGTGCTCCGGTGGGCTGGAAAAGGTGGATACAGTCCTATGAGACTCTTTCCTAGGACTGTATCCACCTTTTCCAGCCCACCGGAGCACCTGAAGGCTGAACTAATTTACGCAGGAAAAGTCATCAACTGCCGAGCCGAGAAGTTCGTGACGAATCGAATTTACTGTAAGTTCGCTCATCTCTAGTAGCCATACCTTTAATCGCCGCTTTTCCTTCCTTTATAAGCTATAAAATAATTTTATACAGCGGTCAGGCAGCCGTATAAGCGCGACTTGGGGTTTGCAAAGCCCCGCCGCCACCACGCCTATCCTCTCTTTCAGCGCTGGGACCGCTGTGTAGTAAGACACAACGGTCCACAGCAGATGCACCCCTCCCTGCGACCACTGACGTGCGTGCGCTGCTGTGAATTGAGTCCTGCCTCTAGTACTGCACACGCACACCGAGTGCTTAGGCGGCGGGAGCGAGCACTCGCTCACTCGCTGTCAATTCACGGCGACGCGTGCTTGTCAGAGGCGGCAGGGTGGGGCGCATGTGCTGTGGACCGCTGTGTCTTACTACACAGCGGTCCCAGCACTGAAAGAAGATGGGCGTGGTGGCGGCGGGGCTTTGTGAACCTCAACCTACGCCTATCCGACTGTGCCTGATCCCTGGATAAAACGATTTTATAACTTATAAAAGAAGGAAAAGCGGCGATTAAAGGGATGGCTACATTGATTTTATGGTCATCAGCAACAACATTGTAGTACTCTGGGGGGTTAAAAAAAAAAATGATGACAGTAGCTCTTGAAAGACAAAAGTAATAATACCACATTGGAGTAGATTTAGCTACATAACCAAGGCCTGATGGATTCAGACTTTTCTTGGACTCTCAGCCGATCCTTTCATATTCTGAACTACGGATCTGTTATCTGCTGCACAGGCTGGTATTGCTGTATATATAGCTGTATTGCTGTATGTGTATAGCTACATTCACTTTATGGTCATCAGCAACATTACAGTAGTCTGGGTGGGGTTAAAAAATGGTGACAGTTGCGCTTCCAGATCTACAGTCTGATCTGGCGTCACGCCTCTAGTGGCAGCAATGTTCTCGACCTATGTCAGTACAATCACAAACAAATAAGCAGCTTCTGATTTTGATATATACGATCCATAGAGAAAACGAAAACTCACAGTCTAATGTGCACTGCAGCCTACACACCTATTGCTCTCCGCTCACTGTCTCACCCACAGTTCTCAATCCATTTTGGCAATACAAAAGATGTGGAGGTACTGGTGTTAGGATCCAGCAATATTATTTATTGTGCGGTCAGGTCATAGATAAAAAAAACAAGGCAATCTATGACCTGACCGGACAATAAATAATATTGCTGGATCCTAACATCAATGCCTCCACATCTTTTGTCCTGGGAGTTCTGATTTTGAACAGATGCAATATTGAAGGAAAAATAGATTAAATAAAAAATATATATATATTAAATAATAAAAAAAAAAAAAAGGAAATCAAATGAAATCATCAATACAACGTAAGTAGTTTTTAAATAAATTAAAATAAAAAAAATCTGTTTTACACATCCGTGTGTCAACATTGCAGTAACTAGTTTCACTACAATCAGCCACGGGTCTCTCCGTATTACATTAAAGGTGTATTCACATGTACAGAATCCTGCGCATTATTGATGAACATGATATGAACATTTAGTTTAAACTCTACAGCATAATATTTGCATCTTTAAATCCTGCACATCAAATACGCGCAGGATACTGTATGTGTGAACACACCCTAAGGGCTCGTTCACACAAGCAGATTTCTTATCAAACCCGCAGCAGATCTCCTACTGCGAGTTTGAAAAGGAGCGGGGCCTCCGTATGCTACCCGCAGCAGATTTTCGCCAGTGGAATCTCTGCTGTTGAAAATCCACTGCAGACCCTATTGACATCAACAGATTCCACTGGCAAAAATCTGCTGCGGGTAGCGCACAGAGGTCCCGCCTCTTTTCAAATTCACAGCGGGAGATTCACTGCGGGTTTGAAAAGAAATCTGTTGGTTTGAACGAGCCCTTATGGCTCGTTCACACAAGCCGATTTTTGTGCAGATTTTCCGCAGCTGATCTGCTGCTTTTATTTTCTGCTGCTTATTTTATCATTGACTTGCCAGCATAAAATAAGCAGCAGAAAAATAGCTGTAGAAAATAAGCAGCTGAATATTCGCAGCAAAATCCGCTCATGTGAACAAGCCCTAAGGGCACGTTCACTCATGTGGATTTTGCTGCGTATTTTTGTACGGATTTTCAGCTGCTTATTTTTTGCTGGTAAGTCAATGATAAAATAAGCAGCAGATCAGTTGTGGAAAATTCGCACAAAAATCCGCTTGTGTGAACAAGCCCTTAGGGTAGGGTCACATGTGCCATATTTTGCTGCGTATTTCCTGCTGCATATTTTCTTACCCATTGGATTCAATGGGTAGCCAAATTAGCTGCAGAAAATATGCAGCAAAATACCATTAGGGTACCTTAGGGTGCGTTCACGCTTACAGAATTTGCTGCATATTTTCTGCTGCTATTTTTGCTATCCGGGATTAGAAAAAAAACTCTAATTTCTTCAAAAAGAAACACCACACCTATCCTCAGGTTGTGTGCGGTATTACAACTATGCTCCATTGACTTCAGTGGAACTGAGCTGCAATACCATACGCAATCTGAAGACAGGGGTGGTGCCATTTCTGGAAGAAATTTGCTCTGTTTATCTATTCCTGGATAACTCCTTTAAAGATGGTTTCACATGGACGTAATATGGCTGAAATACCCAGAACCCAATGTTGCTAGTTAACCAAACTTTGATGATCAAAGAACTTGAGGTCACAATATGAAGAGCATCATTCTATTACATTATTATAGTATGTGGATCCAGACATTAATTGAAGAGATGTTCTGTTTAGAAAACCCACTTCCATACATCCTTTTTAGGGAATTCTGAGTTAATATGGGGGTCCTTGGTCAGCATTCTCCTCTCTTGGGCAAAGTGAAGAGCAGTTACACAAAGCGTATCCCACTTTAGGATCTGTCCTATTCTACATTACACAGACAACCCATTGATTAGAAAGAACACTGCGGTGACACCACAGGAATAGAAACCACTTATGACCAGGATTCTCCACCCAGAGCGGGGACAGATACATGCGGTTTGCCGCTTATCTCCCTGGTTATTCTCGTCATTGGTCAGGGTCTGACCACTCAGACCCAGACCGTTAAAAAAACTTTTCTAATTTTTTAATGACAGGTACACTTAAAAGGGGTACTCCACTGCCCCAGCATTAGGAACATTTTGTTCTGAACGCTGGGTGCGGGGGTCATGATGTTACGACCACGCCCCCCTCCTATAGACTTGCATTGAGAGGCGTGGTTGTGACATCATGACCCCCGCAGCCCTCACCCAGCGTTCAGAACAAAATGTTCCGAATGCTGGGGCAGTGGAGTACCCCTTTAAAGCCCAAATTCCCAACAGACTGCAACATACAGTATCTATTATATGACATTAGACGGTACTGATTATTCATATACACAGCTCTTCAAAGGACAAGTAAATGTGAAGCATTGCAATAAGAGATAAAACATTATTTTATATAGATATATTTATATTTTAGTATTTTTCAACCATTTTCTCATAGTCCTATTTTACAACATACAAAATAGACTTCAGTATCTATAAGTTCAGATTATTTCAGAGTAAAATATACATTAGAAAAGAATAAGTACCAAATTTGCTCAATGTTTACCCTTTTCTTGCCAATATGGAAGCAAAGCATTGTGGGCCAGAGCAGTGCACCCTGGGAGAGGTATGCGCACCACTCTAGGCTTCACAGTAGTGGAGTGTGCATACCACTGATGCTCTGCAGACCACCGCTTTGTGTCCTATTAGCAGCCTAAAAAGGTGGAGTAGTGTGTAAGTAAGGGGTCACAGCTCATGCTCCGGACACCAGCTCACCGGCCTGGCTCTGTGGAACGTCTTCACTTAAGCCTGCATAGGGGTTCTCCCTTCTGGACAAAAGGACTAGGAGCGGAAATTTTACATTCCCCATCCCATTTTTTCCTTGACATCTAATAGGAGGCACTTAGCCCCTACGTTTTTAAGGGGTGGAATACTCCTTATTCACATTATTCCACTTGGGCCACTTCAACTAATCTGGTCCTAATAAATTTGATTGTCCTTAGACAGTCCGAACTATCATATTAAAGGGGTACTTCAATGGAATATTTTTTTATTTAATTTTTTTAAATCAACTGGTGCCAGAAAGTTAAACAGATTTGTAAATTACTTCTATTTAAAAATCTTAATCCTTCCAGTACTTATCAGCTGTAGTATGTTCTTTTCTTTTTTAATTTCTTTTCTGTCTGACCACAGTGCTCTCTGCTGACACCTCTGTCCATTTTAGGAACTGTCGAGAGCAGGATAGGTTTGCTATGGGGAATTGTTCCTGCTCTGGACAGTTCCTGAAATGGCCAGAGGTGTCAGCAGAGAGCACTGTGGTCAGACAGAAAAGAAATGGGGAGCATACAGCAGCTGATAAGTACTGGAAGGATTAAGATTTTTAAATAGAAGTAACTTACAAATCACTGGCACCAGTTAAAAAAAAAAATATATATATATATATATATATATATATATATATATATATATATATATTTATATTGTTTTCCACTGGAGTAGCCCTTTAACTATAGGGTGATGTAGAAGTGCAGCCATGTTCCCTTTGTATGGATATATCCAGGATAGAAGGGCAAGGGCATTTATTATAACTAGACAGGGACCAATGGACCAATGTTGTTATTTGGCGGGGACACAGGACTATCTAATCTGGCTGCACAAATAAAGGTCCAGAAATCGACAATTTAGAAAATGTACCTGCCATTATTTATCCAAGGGTCTGATATTGCTTCAGTATGAAAAGCCAGACTGATAAAGAAAATATAGTACTATTATCGCAGACTAGAAAAGAATAGACACACACAGGCTGGTATTCCACTTAGCTTTTCTTTTTTCTTCTAGCTGGGAGTCAATAGGGAAGTGTGAAACCCTAGACCCATGTGGCTTTTTTCTTTTTGGCATTTTTTCACCCTTTTGCAGCGCTTTTAGGCTTAGGGCTAGCTTTCCAAAATTGCAGCATGTTGAGAGTCTGGCCAAAAAAATAACACCATGTGAATTGTAAATTGGTGGGTTATTTCTCCCCCCCCAACATTCCAGTCCAAGGGCTTGTTCACACGGGAAATCTGCTGCGAGTTTGAAAAGAAATCCGCTCGTGTTTTGGGACGGGCTAACTTGCCAGCGAATATCTCCGCTGTTGAAAATCCGCTGCAGACCCCATTGAGGTCAATAGGGTCTGTGGCGGAGATCCACTACGAGTTTGGCTTGTAGAATTCCGCCTCAATTAAAGCCCATAGACTTCCATGGGAATCCGCAGTCCCTTTCACACGTCTGAATTTCCGCAAGCGGAAATTCAGAAGTGTGAATGGGAGTGCGGAATCCCATAGAAGTCTATGGGTTTTAATTTGAGGTGGAATTCTGCAAGCAGAATTCCGCAAGCGGAAATTCAGAAGTGTGAATGCGGAATTCTGCTTGCAGAATTCTGCCTCAAATTAAAGCCCATAGACTTTTATGGGATCCGCACTCCCATTCTCACTTCTGAATTTCCGCAAGCGGAAATTCAGAAGTGTGAATGGGAGTGCGGAATCCCATAGAAGTCTATGGGCTTTAATTTGAGGAGGAATTCTGCAAGCGGAAATTCTGCCATGTGAATAGACCCTCATGGAGTAAAACACAGAGGTAAAAGTAAAGATGGACTTTGCATGTGTAGACAGTCGGTGAAGATATTCCATGAGCCCAGCCTATGTGCTGATCTCGTCGGCACACAAAAGTGAACCCCTGATATAAGGCAAATGATTCCCCGCAAACCGAAGCAGCATTGGGGGTGTTGGCAGTCATTAACATGCTGCAGATTAGTGTCACCAATATCTTTATACACAGATGATATACATGCTGCAGAAACAGAAAATGACAGTGACTGTCCCTACACGGTGCACTGAATAACAATGCAGAGGACCTCTGCATTGGTGCTAGATGTGCTTTTACAACTCTACGCTAAAAACGTCCAATACCCAGAGTGTGGTCCATTATAAAAGTATTGTCATAACTCATCTACACATAACCACAGAGGAAACCGGTAACCAGAGCGCCTTCCTGATACATATAGTGGGGCAAGGGATTACTACTACAGTCAGTTATTCAAAGGATTGGAAAGTATAGAGAACAAAAAAAAACAGGTGGGGTATTTAGGACTAATTAAAAAAAAAAAAGTGGGGGGATTCCAGTGACCTAAAAAATGAAAAAACACCACTTATCAATAACCCTCCTCTTATCTGCATAGACGGTGAAGTGCATAACCACCCAAAAAATAGAAAAATAAAATAAAAAAAATAAAAAAAATTTGTGCCCATCACCATATTAAGCACAAACAACCTCCACTAAAAGAAGTCACATGTCAGAGACTTTGTAATCTGGTAATTCCAATGCGTCCCGTGGTCTCCGTGCATGCGTCTTCTGCAGCCATGATGCATAATTTGTGTTGTTGAAGATTGCAATATGCGTTTGTCATGCTCCTAGTTCAAACTATTTGAGGTCCACAGCCCAAGTCCGAACTCCAGTGTCCTGACCCCGCAGCGGCCTGGATAGGGTTTGTACCAGGTCTCTTTGGGTAAGAGTTACAAAGTGCATAGTGTGGAGTACAAGACCTGGGAGTGCTGGGCAGTTCGTCATCACTAGCTGTCCTGGGAATTCTTACTCAATAGGTTATGTAATCCTATATAGTGTAACAACTGCCTTGTAGTGTTCTACATTGGGGAGTTTTTACTTACCCCCCGAAAACCCTCCTCCTACAAATGTAAATCTATTTTGTTTCTTATGGAATTAGCAAAATTAATTGTCTGACAAGTATAGAATGGAAGGGGAAGGATGGTAAGTTTCTTGATTAGACCCAGAAGTCTGAACCGTACAATGCCCCCTCCCGTGCAAGGTGTGGAGAGGGTGGTGTCGGTGGCAAGGATATGGAATGCATAGACAGGCGGGGGCACCCAGCTCCTTTTTGTTCACAAATGTTGTCATGCGGGGGCAACCCCACTCTGTAAGAGGCGGGCGGAGATAAGGAGGGCTGGGGCTGAAGAGTCCAGGCAGCAGAGGCTGGCAACATCGTCTCACCTCGGAATGGGCGGCAAAGGAGGAGCTCCACGGGTTCCTAAAAAGACAAAGGTATTCCTGTCAAAAACACACTTGATCATAACCCCTTCAGGATAAGATAAATTGATTGTCTTTGCACTTCAACAGCTAAAATGTTTTATTTTTTTCATTGCTGTGGTTCTATGAGGCCTGAATATTTTTTTTGTGTACTCTGTGTTGAGTAATTTACATACATTTTATTGCAAGGTATATAGAAAAAAAGTTTTTCTGTTTTTTGGGGTGTTTTTATACTGTTAATGTTTCACACTAAACAAGCTGTTTAAATGGTTTAGATTTTGACAGATGCAAGGATAGCCAATAGTTGAAATACATAAAATCTATTTTTATGTACAGTAAGCAAAATAAAATTAGTTTTTTTTTGTTTTTTAAATAAACGCTTTCTCCAAAGCCATTTCCCCCAGTGTCCAACGAGGGCATTAACCTGGCAGCATCAGTGCTTTATCCTATCCTGAACACACTCCAAAAGGAGACCTAAGAACTGGAGCTGTTTGTAATAATTCCATTTCTTAAGACATGAGCAGACAAGAAACCGCCAGCCGCACTCAACTGCAGCAAAGCCAAGACACATTGGGCCTATATATATTACTATTGCAAACCAGACATGTTTTGTCGGGTTGTGCGCCAGAAGTTCTGTCTGCGCCAGAATTGAAAAAACCAGACTAGCTCACCATTTTACTAATAAAACTCGAAAAAGGGGCATGGCCGCCGGAAAAAGGGGATGTGGTCACCGAAAAGGGGAGTGTTCACGATTTTTATTTATTTTTACAAAAACCCAACATATTTACAAAGGTTTCCACAGAAAATGTGGTTGATTTAAGCTGAGGAAAACCAGACAGATCAGAGCATGTGTAAAAAAAAGTAAAGAGTAGGGAAAGTGGAAAATGTAGGGATAGGGGATAAAATGTCTGATCGTGGGGGTCTCGCCGCTGGGGACGCCCAAAATCTCTGTAGTGGCACCCCTCCGTCATCACTACAGAGCAAACTGGCTCTGTGCGTGATGACGGGCAATACAGGGGACAGAGCATCGCAACATCACGCCCCGCCCCCTTAAGGACGCAGGGTTTTTCCATTTTTGCATTTCTGTTTTTTCCTCATCACCTTCTAAAAATCATAATGCTTTCCATTTTGCACCTTCAGCCCCATTTGAGGGCTTATTTTTTGCGCCACCATTTGTACTTTATAATGACATCAATCATTTCACCACAAAATTTACAACAAAACCAGAAAAAAAACTATTTGTGGGGCAAAACAAAAATAATAAATTTTTGTAAATTTTGAGGGCTTCCGATTCTATGCAGTGCACTTTTCTGTAAAAATGACACCTTATCTTTATTCTGTAGGTCCATACGGTTACAAGGATACATAATTTATATAGGTTTTATTTTATTTTACTACTTTAAAAAAATTTAAACTACATGCACCAAAATTAGTATGTGTAAAATTGTCATCTTTTGACCCCTATAACTTTTTCATTTTTCTGTATACGGGGATGTATGAAGGTAATTTTTTGCGCCATGATCTGAAGTTTTTATTGGTACCATTTTTGTTTTGGTGTGATTGATTGTTTTTCATAATTTTTTTTAGGGTATACAAAGTGACCAAAAATACGCACATTGACTGTGTGGTTTAATTAACATTATATTTTTATAGTTCGAACATGTATTCATGCGGCGATACCACATATGTTTATTTTTATTTACTTTTTTTGGGGAAAAGGGGGGGGTGATTCAAACTTTTATTAGGGAAGGGGTTAAATCACATTTATTAATTTTTTACACTTCTTTTGCAATGTTATAGCTCCCATAGGGGATTATAACATGCAATACCTTAATTGCATACACTGTTCAATGCTATGCCATAGCATTGCATTGATAAGCGTTATCGGTGCTCTGCTGCTCCAGCCTGGATCTCCGGCATGGAGCAGCAGAGCGATGATCGGACGGTGGGAGACAAGGTAAGAAGCCTCCCGCTGTTCCCTCAGCTATTCTAGACGCCGTGGTCAACTTTAATCGCGGCGTCTAAAGAGTCAATACCGGACATCAGCCCGATCGGCGATGTCTGGTATTTGCTGCGGGTCCTGGCTGCTGATAGCATGAAGCACGCCCAGCTCCTGAGTGCGCTTCACATAACGGGAGCTGGCCACAAGCGTCAATATACGCTCCTGGTTGTTAAGGGGTTAATACAAGTCTATGGGAGGGGACGTGAGGATTGCCACACCTCCTCCCATTGACTTGTATTGAGTGGGCAGGATGTGACATCATAGGTGGCGGAGCCGTGACGTCACAATGCTCCGTCCCCTGCACCGCCCCGTCATCACGCACAGAGCCAGTGTTCTCTGTAGTGATGCAGAGCTCGCGGGGGACCCCCGCGATCAGACATCTTAACCCCTATCCTTTGGAAATAGTTTTTATGGTGTAAATATAAAAAACCATAAAATTAAGTATATAAATGAGGTATCGCTAGAATCATACCAAGCGGCAGAATAAAATTACCATGTCACCGTTAAAAATAAATAAACTTGACAAAATGACTGCGTTCAAAATAATTTGTGACTATAAATGTGATAAACCATAAATAAGGTATATACATTAGGTATTGTCATAAAGGTACCAAACCGCAGAAGATAACATGTAATTTATACTGCATAGATAACAGTAAAAAACTTAAATAAAAACCAATGGCACTTACTTACCGTAAAATCTCTTTCTCGAAGGATCCATTGGGGGACAGACAGTGGGTGTATCTTGCTGTCTAGGAGGTGTGACACTATGGTGATAAAAGGATATACCCGCCTTCAGGCTCTGAGCTAGTCAGTTTAAGGTCCAGAGCAATAGGAGGAGACCAATAGGTCAAGGAAAAACCCCAAACTGTCCGAGAACCAGAAGAAAAAACATAACTGAACACACCCTCGGACAGAGAACCAAGCAAAAACCCAAAAAAGGGCGGGAGCTGTGTCCCCCAATGGATCCTTCGAGAAAGAGATTTTACGGTAAGTGTTAAAAAATCTCCTTTTCTCTATCGGCTCCATTGGGGGACACAGACAGTGGGACGCACCAAAGCCGTCCCTTGGGTGGGCAGATAAGTAATCAGGCAGACTGCTGATCCACTGCCGCCTGCAACACCTTATGCCCCAGGGTAGCATCAGCAGATGCGAAAGTATGAACCCGGTAAAACCTCGAGAAAGTGTGCAAAGACGACCAGGTAGCCGCCTTGCAAATCTGCGAGGACGAGGATCTATTCTGGAGAGCCAAGGATCTCCCAGAACGTGTGGAATGAGCCACAACCCTGAAAGGAGGAATCTTCCCCTTACAGCGATAGGCTTCCGAAGTGGCAGACCGAATCCACCTAGAAATGGTGGCCTTGGAAGCAGGTTGTCCCTTGCGACGACCTTCCGTAAGGACGAAAAAGGAATCACCACTGACGAAACGAAGAAGTGATGGAGAGGTAAGACCGAACAGCCCGAACCACGTCCAGCTTGGGCAGTAAGCGCTCCCTAGGATGAGAAGGAGCCGGGCAAAATGACGGGAGGACAATATCCTCATTGAGATGAAAGGCCGAGACCACCTTAGGTAAAAATGAAGGGTCTGGCCAGAAAACAACCTTGTCCTGGTGGATCACCAGAAACTGAGAACGGCAGGAAAGAGCTGCAAATTCAGACACCCTCCGGATGGAGGTGATAGCCACCAGAAACGCCACTTTCCAAGAAAGGAGGCGGAGACACTCCTCTCTAAGGGGCTCCAAGGGTGCACCCTGGAGGGCACTCAGAACTAAATTCAAGTCCCAAGGAGGAGAGGGAGACCGATAAGGAGGAACAGCGTGTGCCACTCCTTGCAGGAAGGTCCGGACATGAGAATTAGAAGCTAGGGGCTGCTGGAAAAGAACAGTAAGGGCCGAAACCTGACCCTTAAGGGAACTGAGAGACAACCCTAGTTCCAACCCTGACTGCAAGAAGGAGAGGAGACGGGGAACTGAGAAGGTCACTGGGGAGAAGTCCTGTGCTTCACACCAACGAAAATAGGACCTCCAAGTACGGTGGTAAATCCTTGCAGAGGAGGGCTTACGAGCCTTGAGCATGGTGCGAATGACTTGGGATGAGAACCCGCGGGCCCTCAAAACCGCGGTCTCAACCGCCACGCCGTCAAATGCAGCGACTGTAAATTGGGGTGGCAAAGAGGACCCTGGAGAGCAGGTCCGGACGGAGCGGAAGGCCCAGTGGAGCATCATCCAGGAGTCTGACTATGTCGGCGTACCACGACCTTCGGGGCCAATCTGGGGCTACCAGAATGGTGGGGACGCCCTCTGCCTTGAGCTTCCTCAGTACCCTGGGAAGAAGCAGAAGAGGAGGGAACAGATAGGGAAGGGCAAACCCCGTCCAAGGTATCACTAGGGCGTCCACGGCCAGAGCCTGAGGGTCCCGGGACTTGGACACAAAAGGAAGGATCTTCCGATTGTGAAGGGACGCGAAGAGGTCCACGTCCGGGATGCCCCAGAGGTCGCAGAGTTGGGCGAAGACCTTTGGATGTAGGGACCACTCGCCGGGGTCGGATGAGGACCGACTGAGGAAGTCTGCTTCCAGTTGAGCACCCCCGGGATGTGAATCGCCGAAATGGCTGGAACCTTGCTCTCCGCTCAGGAGAGAATCTTGGTCACCTCAGCCATGGCTGCCGAGCTGCGAGAGCCGCCCTGACGATTTATGTACGCCACGGCCGTGGCATTGTCCGACTGAACACGGACAGGACGGGACTGAAGAAGGGACTCCCAATGAAGAAGACAAAGAAGAATCACCCGTAATGCCAATATGTTTATCGGAAGAAGGGTCTCCTGGGGAGACCAGAGTCCCTGAACCGTCCAATCCCTGAACACGCCGCCCCAGCCAAACAGGCTGGCATCCGTTGTAACAACCTGCAAGTGAAGGGGAAGAAACGACCGCCCTTGGAGAAGAAGGGGGGAGCGTAGACAACAGAGCAGAGACTGACTGACCCTGAGAGGGAGAACAATCTGACGATCGAGGGACAGAGGAGACCTGTTCCACCGAGAGAGAATCGCCAGTTGAAGGGGGCGGTAATGAAACTGGAAAAGGTACTGCCTCCATAGTTGCCACCATCCGACCCAGGACTTCCATACAAGTGCGGATGGAGACTGATACCTGGGTCCGAAGGGAGCGGACGCCCGACCGGAGCGCCAGACGTTTGTCCGGCGGAAGACGAATTCGGGCAGAGGCCGTGTCGAAGTGAAGTCCCAGAAAGGTTAGAGACTGGGTAGGACGGAGGACAGACTTGTCCTGGTTGACCATCCACCCGAAGAGAGTCAGAGTGTGGAGAGTGACGTGCAGATTCTCCAGAGTCTGGGCCCTGGTCGGAGCCTTGATGAGAAGGTCGTCCAGATGGGGTATCACCGAGATTCCCCTCGACCGTAACAGGCCCATCACCAGTGCAAGGACCTTTGTAAAGACCCGAGGAGCTGTGGCTAGACCGAAGGGGAGGGCTACAAATTGAAAGTGCTCCTCCGGGACCGCAAAGCTGACGAACCGATGATGATGGCCCGGAAATATTGGCACATGGAGGTAGGCATCCTTGATGTCCACCGATGAAAGGAACTCCCCTTGTTCCAGGGACGCCACTACCCAACGGAGAGATTCCATTCAGAAGTGGCGGATGAGAAGATGATGGTTGAGACGCTTAAGGTCCAAAATTGGACGCACAGAACCGTCCTTCTTGGGGACCACAAAAAGATTTGAATAGAAACCCTGAAACCGTTCCCATGGAGGAACAGGAACAATAACCCGGGGGGCCTGGGAGCGAAAAAAAGCGATCCCTCGGAAGGGATGCAAATTCGATCCGGTAACCGTTGGACACCACATCCCTGACCCAAGAGTCTTGAAAGTGAGGTCCAAATGTCTCGAAAAAGTAAGAGACTACCTCCCACACGAGAAGAAACCGCGGGTGGGGGCTTCACTTCATGCAGAAGTGGGCTTGCGGTTGCCTAATTGGGCGGAAAGCGTCCGGACCGGTTGGAGTCCGACTTCCAAGACGACGGGCGAGCCCGGAACGAGGGATCCTTCTGGTCCCGCGAGGGTGCCTGCCCGGACCCCTTGTTGGAGCTGGAGGTCCGAAAGGAAAGGGATTTCCTTTGGGAAGTAGGGCGAGCCTTATTTTGAGGTAACAAGGAACTCTTACCTCCCGTTGCCTCGGAGATAATCTCATCAAGGCGTTTGCCAAAAAGACGGTCACCCGTAAAGGGAAGCTCAGTGAGAGATCTTTTGGAAGCGGCATCCGCATTCCAAGCCTTAAGCCACATAGAGCGGCGGAGGGCCGCTAGATGACCCACAGCATAGGCAGAACAATGGGCTGCCTGCATGGAAGCTGCGCACAGAAAGTCCCCGGCTTTAGAGCATTGGAGAGCTATCCTGAATGAGTAGAGGCAGTCCTGGAAGGTGGCGACTCTGACCGAGTACGCGGCTCTGGCGTGGCTGAGCGGCGACACCGAGAACGTCCTCTGGAGGAGCGACGTTTGTGCCCAGATGATGGGTGGGGGGGGGGCGGGACCCACGAGGGAAACGCTCACGTCAACCTGAAGACTCATTGGAAGAGTCAGACGAGGCACTCCTAGGACGCTTGTGAGAGCGTGAAGTATGTGGAGACGAGGAGCGAGCCCTTCCAGAGGTCCTGCACCGGGAAGACCCCTTCAAGGCGGACACCACTTCCCAGGAGGCCTCAGCCACCGAGTGGGAGACTTGGGTCAAGTCAGCCATATACTGGGTCAGGGAAGAAACCCAGGCTGGGGGAGCGGCTGGATCCACCGGGACCAAAGGGGCATCAGGGGGTACCAGGGGATCTGGGGGAGCAGTGAAGCAGGCAGGGCAAGTGGGCTCAGCAGAGCCAGACATCTTGGTATTACAGTGCTTACAGAGATAGTAAGTCACTGAAGTTCCAGGCCTCTGTTTAGAGGGAGGAACAGCTCTGGGTAGGGACATAATGTGTGAAAAGTCTGTGTCAGCTGCAGTGAGGAGACTCACTCTGTGCAGCTAGAGAGAGAAAAAAGCCAGCCAATAGGAAGAGAGGGGCGTGCCTGAAGCAAGGCACGAAGTAACTGACCCCTTCCTACTGTAAATCGCCCCCACGCCGCTGACTGGAGGCTGCTTCGCGCCTGAGCGCTCCCAGCCCTGTGGGCGGAGCTACAGACCGGCCGAAAAGAACTGTCATGGCGCCCGCTCCTTGTCCCGAGCGCAACTGTCGGCCGTTTGTGCGCTCGGGGGAATAGAGCGGGCGGCCAACACCGGCAGAGACTGCCGGAGGAAAGAAGTAAGCCGGCGCTGAAGCGCCCGGCTCATAGCAGCACCGCGGCTGACAGCCGCATATAAGGCAAAGTGAAGTGCTGGAATAAGGCGCTGTGGACGTAGTCACCCAAGCGCGCGCGCGCACACACACACACACACACACACACACACACACACACACACAAGTGAAGTGCCCCATATAGGAAGTCCCTTTAGGTGCCACTGCTCCCCCAAAAATAAAAGTGCAGCCCCTGAAAGCTAGCCCCAAAAACTGAAGGTGGGCCAAAACAGGGGGTCTCCAGCTGCTGCGAGTCCGTACCTATGGAGAGAAAAGCGGGAAGTACTTACCTCAGAAGAACTCACCTACTGGAGTCTTCAGTGAAGTCTTCAGTCAGCTTTATTTACCTGCATCACGCCTGGCTGCTATGTGCGAGCGAGGCCAGCAGGGAAATAGGGGGACCCGAACCCGTGAGGTACCACCCAAGCGCTGACCGTTGGCGAGGGGGGGGGGGGGTTAACAGCGCATATACGCAATGTCTGTGCCCCCTCACTCGCAATGGGGAAACGGGGAACCGCAGTCCCTGAGTCCCCACCTGAAAACAGAATAGAAAAGGAATAAAAAAACTAACACGTCCCTAACTAGGAAAACAAAAAAAATCAGAAGACCTGGTCTGGAGCAACCCAGACCATGTCCACCTCCTTCAGACACTAAGCTTAAACTGACTAGCTCAGAGCCTGAAGGCGGGTATATCCTGCTGGGAGGAGCTGACTTTTTTTTATCACCATAGTGTCACACCTCCTAGAGACAGCAGCATACACCAACAGTCTGTGTCCCCCAATGGAGCCGATAGAGAAACTGATTTTATTTGTAGCAAAAATGGAGAAAAAAAAAAAAAAAAAAGATCAGAGACTCAAGTGTACCCCAAAATGGTAACAATGAAAATATCAATTTGTCTCACAAAAATATTTTGGGACCCTAAGACCTCTATCCTTAAATCTTATCCCTTATCAAATGCATAGGGGATAAGATGTCTGATCGGACGATCTCTGTGCAGCCCCGGCATTCTGTGCTGGGCGGTGCACCCCGAGACAGACGTCCACGCCCCCTTGTGATGTCACATCACACCCCCTCCCATAGACATGAATGAAGGGGGCGTGGTGTGACATCACAAGGGGGCGTGGACATCATGTTGCAGTGGCAGTGCCCGGCACAGAATGCGCTCTAGGACTACATACAGGATATTTCCAAATACATTGGAATTAGGGGGAAAATTATGAGTTGCATTTCTCTATCCGCACCTGCTGTGTCGCGGAGAGAAAAAAAATTAGCAAAATGGCATATCTGCAAGAATTTTTTTTTAGATTTTTTTTTAATTCGACCTCTACTTTGCTTTAATTTTTGTGAAACACCCAAAAGGGTTAAACTTTTAAAATGTCATTTTGATTACTTTGAGGGGTGCAGTTTTATAATAGGGTGCTTCATAGGGGCTTCTAACATACAGGCCCCTGAAATCCATTTCAGAACTTAACTGGTTCCTAAAAAGATCTCTATTTGAAATTGTCTAAAAAAAATTTGAAAATTGCTGCCAAACTTCAAATAACGTCCTAAAAAAAAAAGTAACAACTGCGTAAGTTGTCCCAACTAGTGTAACATGAGTATCTTTCTTACAAGCAGAGAATCTGGAATTCAGAAAAATGCTAACTTTAAAAAAATGTTATGTTCAGAACGCGGGCTTCGGGCTTCTGTGTTTGTCTGGTCACGCCATGGCCTCGGTAAAAGTACACAGCCGCACGCCCTCCCCATCGACAGGAATAAAGGGGGGCATGGTGTGACATCACAAACACAGAAGCCCAAAGCCGGCGTTCTTAACATAAGTGTTCAGAACACTGGTGTGCCGTCCTGGAGATTCGGGGGCCCAGCGGACAATCAGACATCTTATCCCCTATCCTTTAGATAGGGGATAAGATGTCTGGGGTTGGGGAACCCTTTAAGGCCAAAAATGGCCTTGTAATGAAGGTGTAAAGGGAATAAAGGGCATGCAACTGTGTGGTTACTGCTCTTAAAAAAAAGTGAGCTGTCAGCTTGTGCTACACTAAAACAATGTATGAAACTCACTATTTAGCTGTCTTGCTCCAGACAGTGTAAGGGTGGGGGGTTCACACCACGATTTTGCTATACGGTTTCATAAAAAAAACGTATGCAACCATACAGAAAACCAAGCCCATAGACTTCCCATTCAAAACCGTATGCACCATAATGTATATGGTTGTCTCCGTTTTTCAAAAAAATACGTTTTTTTTACTTTCTTATTCTGGACAGAAAACAGTGGCCTACCACGGTTTTTTGTTGTGTTGAAAAACCTTATTTTAACCATATAGGGTTATTTTAACATAGGACTCTATGAGAACCGTACGTGTTTACGGTAAAGTTTGGGTTTGTTTATCCGGTTTTTTATCTTGCACATTCGCAGTATGAGCCGAAATAATTTTTTATAAAAAAAAAAAAAAAAAAGGGTGGAATATACAAAGAAAATATAGATTTTTCATGATAAAAAACGTATACAACCATATGTAACCGGACTACAAACTTTTAACAGTTTATGGTTTTAAACCGTATACGGTTGATTTGTGAATACGGTTTGATCCGTTTTTTTTTTTTTTTTTTTACAAAACCGGATTACAAAAAAAACGGATCAAAAAACTGTACAGCAAAATCGTGGTGTGAACCTACCCTAACTAATACAATGGACACACTATGTAGGGTGAGCGTCACACATCCAAAATTTGCTCCAGAACAAGTCTTACCTCTAAATGTTTTACTGGGATAAATTTTCTGGAAGGGTCTGTAGTCCTCTGGAGCAGGAAATTCATCCACCGAATGGAAGGAATATTTTGATTCAAAGTCATCTGCATTAAAAAATAAGTACAGTCACTGTTACATATACGTTACAAAGTGGATATAATTAAAGATGTAAAATTTGCAGAAATTTTTGTTTCAGGATTTTTTTTCATCTTAGGAAAGATTGAAAAAAAATGCAGAATGGAGTAGTTTTATAAATTTAGACTCATTTTAGCACTGGAAGTTGGTCTCACCATTTTACTGGAGGAAGAAAATAAAACCAATTTACTAGTCAGACAGACTCAGAGCACATTATCTGTGATGGGGGAGGAGCACATTATCTGTGATGGGGGAGGAGCACATTATCTGTGTTGGGGGAGGAGCACATTATCTGTGATGGGGGGGGGGAGCACATTATCTGTGATGGGGGGGGGAGCACATTATCTGTGATGGGGGGGGAGCACATTATCTGTGATGGGGGGGGAGCACATTATCTGTGATGGGGGGGAGCACATTATCTGTGATGGGGGGGGAGCACATTATCTGTGATGGGGGGGAGCACATTATCTGTGATGGGGGGGGAGCACATTATCTGTGATGGGGGGGAGCACATTATCTGTGATGGGGGGGAGCACATTATCTGTGATGGGGGGGAGCACATTATCTGTGATGGGGGGGAGCACATTATCTGTGATGGGGGGGGAGCACATTATCTGTGATGGGGGGGGGAGCACATTATCTGTGATGGGGGGGGGAGCACATTATCTGTGATGGGGGGGGAGCACATTATCTGTGATGGGGGGGAGCACATTATCTGTGATGGGGGGGGAGCACATTATCTGTGATGGGGGGGGAGCACATTATCTGTGATGGGGGGAGCACATTATCTGTGATGGGGGGGAGCACATTATCTGTGATGGGGGGGAGCACATTATCTGTGATGGGGGGGGGGAGCACATTATCTGTGATGGGGGAGCACATTATCTGTGATGGGGGAGCACATTATCTGTGATGGGGGAGCACATTATCTGTGATGGGGGGGGGAGCACATTATCTGTGATGGGGGGGGGAGCACATTATCTGTGATGGGGGGGGGGAGCACATTATCTGTGATGGGGGGGAGCACATTATCTGTGATGGGGGGGGAGCACATTATCTGTGATGGGGGGGGAGCACATTATCTGTGATGGGGGGGAGCACATTATCTGTGATGGGGGGGAGCACCTTATCTGTGATGGGGGGGAGCACCTTATCTGTGATGGGGGGGGAGCACCTTATCTGTGATGGGGGGGGAGCACCTTATCTGTGATGGGGGGGGAGCACCTTATCTGTGATGGGGGGGGGGAGCACATTATCTGTGATGGGGGGGAGCACCTTATCTGTGATGGGGGGAGGGAGCACATTATCTGTGATGGGGGGGAGCACATTATCTGTGATGGGGGGGAGCACATTATCTGTGATGGGGGGGAGCACATTATCTGTGATGGGGGGGAGCACATTATCTGTGATGGGGGGGAGCACATTATCTGTGATGGGGGGAGCACATTATCTGTGATGGGGGGAGCACATTATCTGTGATGGGGGGAGCACATTATCTGTGATGGGGGAGCACATTATCTGTGATGGGGGGAGCACATTATCTGTGATGGGGGGGAGCACATTATCTGTGATGGGGGGGAGCACATTATCTGTGATGGGGGGGAGCACATTATCTGCGATGGGGGGGAGAACATTATCTGCGATGGGGGGAGAACATTATCTGCGATGGGGGGGAGAACATTATCTGCGATGGGGGGGAGAACATTATCTGCGATGGGGGGGAGAACATTATCTGCGATGGGGGGGAGAACATTATCTGCGATGGGGGGGGGAGAACATTATCTGCGATGGCGGGGGAGAACATTATCTGCGATGGCGGGGGAGAACATTATCTGCGATGGCGGGGGAGAACATTATCTGCGATGGCGGGGGAGAACATTATCTGCGATGGGGGGGGAGAACATTATCTGCGATGGGGGGGAGAACATTATCTGCGATGGGGGGGGGAGAACATCATCTGCGATGGGGGGGGGAGAACATCATCTGCGATGGGGGGGGAGAACATCATCTGCGATGGGGGGGAGCACATTATCTGCGATGGGGGGGGAGCACATTATCTGCGATGGGGGGGGAGAACATCATCTGCGATGGGGGGGGAGAACATCATCTGCGATGGGGGGGGGGAGAACATCATCTGCGATGGGGGGGAGCACATTATCTGCGATGGGGGGGAGAACATTATCTGCGATGGGGGGGGGAGAACATTATCTGCGATGGCGGGGGAGAACATCATCTGCGATGGGGGGAGAACATAGTCTGCGATGGGGGGAGAACATCGTCTGCGATGGGGGGAGAACATCGTCTGCGATGGGGGGAGAACATCGTCTGCGATGGGGGGAGAAAATCGTCTGCGATGGGGGAGAACATCGTCTGCGATGGGGGAGAACATCGTCTGCGATGGGGGGAGAACATCGTCTGTGATGGGGGAGAACATCGTCTGTGATGGGGGGAGAACATCGTCTGTGATGGGGGGAGAACATCATCTGTGATGGGGGAGAACATCATCTGTGATGGGGGGAGAACATCATCTGTGATGGGGGGTGGTAGAACATTATCTGTGATTGGGGAAAAGAACGTTCTCTGTGATGGAAGAGGAGAACATTATCTGTGATGGGGGGGGAGAACATTATCTGTGATGCCAATTAAGGCCGATCTGAGAGGACAGAAAAAAAAATCAACTACTGTAATAGCAACAAGATGCAGGAGAAAGGTTTCAGTTTAGTTTGGTTGTGGCTTTTTCGTTAACATATAGGCAACTGGGACATATGCATATGTCCTGGTGCGGGAAGGGATTAAATAACATGTTAAAAACAGATTATTTATCATGATAAATGAACATAGTTCTTTCTACTTTTTCAATTTTATAATACTAAAGAGGGCTTCAGCTGCATGTAGTAAGTAACGGGTAAATCGCACATGCTTTCAAGCATAGTTTGTATTTTCTAGTAAACTATGAACCTCATCTTGTAATACAGCACCATTGGCCGGTTTTGTTTCCAATTACCCAATTACACCTCCAGTCAGCTGTTTGAAAGGGTCGGGGGCTTATGGGATTGCCCCGACTTCTTCAATGCCTCTTGCTGATCGTCCTTGCAATTGTTGTACTTTTAGTAGCAGCAGAGCAAAGGCTTACAGCTTTCTTCGTTCAAGTGATCTAATAATGAAGGCCCATACAGAGACAAGGCTTCAAAGGAACCCGGCTCAATCGGCGCTGAACGACCACAACAGGTGAACGGTTAAGAGGAATTTATTAGACCAGAATGCAAACGCGTTTCGCTGCGCATGCGCAGCGAAACGCGTTGCATTCTGGTCAAATAAATTCCTTTTAACCGTTCACCTGTTGTGGTCGTTCAGCGCCGATAGAGCCGGGTTCCTTTGAAGCCTTATCCTACACTGCAAATATCTACCGGAGGGCAGCAGTCGACCTACTATTATCCTACGCTTACATCATTGTTGTGTATGAATTTGCACAACCACCCAGGGTGAGCAAGTAATTTGTATAATAATTATTTCACCACGGGTTCCTACGTTACTACTCTATGGAGCACCTCTCATTCCCATACAGAGACAAGACCATGAACATTTAAAAGCTGGATAACCCCCTTTAAAATACCCTTGTCAGTGTCACGTGGTTATGACATGCATTATTATAAAATAAAACATGTCAATTGGAATGTGTGATGTGTCAAACTTTAAAATCGCTCAACGTAGCTTTACATACATGTACCATTACATCATTACAGAAGATGTTATGAATAAGAATGACTAACTGTATCTGAAACGCGTTAAAGGTTTTAGCACTTTGTTCAGAGTGTGACTTTTAATGCATATCAAATAAATAAGAATTTGTATCCGGCCCCAAAGTACTGGACACTGAATTGATGGCTGGAGTGTGTGAATAAAGGCTTCCAATGATTATATACACATCTGTATGCAGAGTAAAGTACAATACTCTATGTACCTCCACAAGTGAGTCAGCACTACAGCGATGTCCATAAACTAAAACCTTCACCATTCCGGTTCTGCTAATGCATTCTAAGCGTTCACCTCAAAGCATAAACCAGTCATGAGTCACTTTATTTATTGCATTTTCATCTCGACCAGTAGTAATTCTATGGACAAAACTCTTACAGCTCCTTCTGCTGGTAGATGCTTTCCAAGAACAAATGCAAATTAAATCAGCATCATATTTAAATAGAAATTACCGGGGTTGTCCAGAAGTTACCGGGGTTGTCCAGAAGTTACCGGGGTTGTCCAGAAGTTACAGGGGTTGTCCAGAAGTTACAGGGGTTGTCCAGAAGTTACAGGGGTTGTCCAGAGATTACAAGGGTTGTCCAGAGATTACAAGGGTTGTCCAGAGATTACAACTTATCACCTATCTCAGTGGTTTCCAAAGTGTGCCCCCCAGAGGTTGCAAAACTACAACTCCCAGCATGCCCAGTCAGCCAACAGCTACTGGGACAGGCGAGGACCGATCGCTGAAATGTTCGTGTGGTGCTTTATTACATCACTGTCAGACCCAAATTACGTTTCTAGAATCAGGTTGTTGGATTTTAGCATCCCTAATCCTTCTGTGCTGAAAAGAGATAAGTCACCCCCAAAGTTGTCCAGAAGTGGCTGATTCCTCTCTCAGAAGAGGCTGCTGTCGGACGAACACTCATTCTAATCTGTGTGTACCCAACATGTAAATTAAGCTCAAGTACAACCTTATCTAATAGATCATCTACAAATAGTCAAGCAAAGCAAGTGGCCCATAGGTGCAAGTAAGCCAAAGAAACACTTTCCATCCAGAGCTTTGTCATGTAAAATATGGTTTAGTAAGAGATGTTCAGGTATGTCCCGACACCAAGGTTGATACCAATCCTAGATATTTTCTAAGTACTTGTACTCAAATGTCCCAGATACCTGCAGGCCATAAAAAAAATACAAAATCCTTTACACTTGCCCTACGCTCCTGCGCTGAGGCCTCTATCCTTCCCTCAGTTATCCAGAATGATGCAGGTCCTGCACCACTCCAGCTTACAGGAGAAGGTCCTGCAGTACTAACAGAGCGAAGGATGTAAAGGCCTCAGTGTGGGAGCATCTACCCAACAGGTAGTCAGGTAGGTAGGGAACCTAACCTCCTAACTACTAGGGGCTTTTACCTAAAAGGGAGGGTTGCCTTCTTACCTACCGGGGGCTTCAACTCTTGATTAAGATAAGCCCCCAGTAAGTAGGTATGGAATCCATACAGTGAGGGCTTCATGTTGGACTTTTGCCTAAGGCTTCACAAATTCTAGAGACACCTCTGCTGTCATATGACATTAAAAATGTATCAGTACTCTGTCTTAAAAAAAAATTTTTTTTATATTATTGTACTATTGAACTAAACAAACTGGGGTATACCAAACCGAGAGAAATTACATTTCAGAGAAAAAGTAGAATGTAGAAGTTCGGGAGCCACATATCACAGTAAGCAGGTGGGACACCATAGCTGGCGCCAATCCGAAACTGAGATCTTAGTGGGTGTATCCCTTATGTATACTACAATCACATCTCGCAGAGAATGAATAGCCATTGGGGCAGATCTTACCTGCAAATGATCTCCCAACAGAGATAGAGTCTCTGTGTCCATTCCTGACAGGAGGTGGTGGTGGAGGAGGTCCTGAAGGAGTACGAGAAGGAGGTGGGGGTGGCTTAGCCCGATTCTGTGTCGTATCACTTGTGCCATGCATTCGGTAAGGAGGGGGAGGAGGAGGTGGTGCATCCCGGCCTCCATTTCGTATTACTGGAGGTGGTGGGGGTGGAGCTGCAGGATGAAAAACAGAAAAATTATCCATAAGTTTGTATCAGAGAAAATTTCTAAATTCTGAGTATTGCTTGCAGTGTCTCACCTGCTCCCCTAGAAGGAGGGTCTCTTGCAGGGGGTGGTGGTCTGTTTCCACCTGGAGATAGATTTGCTGAAGGTGGTGGAGGAGGAGCCAATCCTCGCACTGGTGGAGCTTGCTTACGATGGAGAGAGTTATGTCGCTGTGGTAGATCTGGTGGAGGCTCATTTATTGGGCTAGGTGGTCCATTCACAGAAGGAGGGGGTTGTCTGTAAGGTGGGGGTGGAGGAGGCTGTCCCTGAGAATTTGGGGTCCGCATGTTGACAGGAGAGGGAGGGGGCTTTACTGGAGGAGCAGCAGGGGCCCGATGATGTCCTGGAGTTGGCGGTAATGGTTTATCCCTACTGTATGGTTTGGCATTCTGAGTAGGTGCTGCATTAGTATGGCGTCGCCCAGGAGGAGGGGGAGGAGGGGCCGAGGAACTGTGCTTCATTCCAGGACTAGTGGTACTAGGTGGGCGAGTAAGATCTGGCAAGGATGGCCTGTGAGCTCGTCCGATTTCTGGTGGGGAAGAACGGTTGCTGCTGCTGTCCGAATCATCCTGGGGTCTCCCTCCTGAAACTGGGGGACGAGGCGCAGCTGATCTCGTTGATGAACCCTGAAGAGGAGACCGACCAGATGGGCTTTCTGAGGATAAAAAATGACAATCAGGAAACATCTGTACAAAAATCATAAACAATCCCAGAGTACAGATCACCAAATACTGAATATTAGAAGCCAGTCAGATAACTCTAGAACATTAAAAAGAACTTTTACAGACATCAGTAGTAAATAAACCCATGAACATCATTTACCTGAGGTATCTTTGCCCCCCACTGGCCTCAGTTTAGGAACTCCCCCTGAGAAGAGACCTCCTTTAGGTTGCATTGCTCCTCCACCAGTTGGCCCAAACCCAGGACCACCACCGCTTGAACCTTTAGCCTCTGAAAAACACAGAATTATATTACAGTGAAAGGGACTGATATGACAAAAACATGGCCTGACAACTGTAAAGAGAAAATTATAAGACACCAAACATCATTAGAGCCTCCTTTACTTATCCTTCCTTAGAGCTCATTCACAAGAGCGGATTTATTTTCGCCAGTGGAATCTCCGCTGCTGAAAATCCACCACAGACCCTACTGACCTTAATGGGGTCTACTGTGTATTTTCAACAGCGTAGATTCCACTGGCGAAAATCTGCTGCGGGTTGCGCACAGAGACCCTGCCCCTTTTAAACTCGGGAGATCAGATGCAAGTTTGAGAAGAAATCCGCTCGTGTGAACGAGCCCTTAGCTTCCTACAGCAACATGTACGCTCGTCTAATCCATATTTTTGGAGGGACAAGAGGAGATAGCGGTTCATCATCTTTAAAGGGGTACTCCGCCCCTAGACATCTTATCCCCTATCCAAAGGATAGGGGATAAGATGTCAGATCGCCGGGGTCCCGCTGCTGGGGACCCCCGGGATCTACCAGGCGGCACCCACATTTAGCAGCTTCCGGAACCACTGGATGTCCTCTGGCTGAGTCCATCTCGACCACGGTTACGGAAGATCGTGACATCACGACTCTGCCCCCGTGTGACGTCACACCCCGCTCCTCAATGCAAGTCTATGGGAGGGGGCGTGACAGCTGTCACACCCCCTCCCATAGACTTGCATTGAGGGGGCGTGACATGTATGGCCAGTTTTAGGCCTATGATTCTCAACTTATGGTTTAGGCGTGAACACATTACAGTGCCTTGCATAAGTATTTACCCACTCAAACTTTTAGCATTCAAATAGACTTTTACTATTTGGTCAACACAACATGCAAAGTATTTTGTGCAAATTTTTATTTTATTTTAACACAAATAATAAAAAGTTCAACCTCAGCTCGGAGCACCTTCTTCCACATGGCTTACTTTAAAACAACAGCTTCACCTTAGTCACTCTTCTTTAAAGGTCAGATTTCTGGAATACACGTCTAAGGCTGGGTTCACACAAATGGAATCTCTGGCCATAGTTCACAAAGCCGGCCGGTGCTGACAGCAGTCAGAGCTAGGACTGCACTGTCGTCCCTACAGACCGCAATGCATTTCAGAGAAACCCCACGAAAGAACGTTCATTCTTTCAGTGGATCCGCACAGAAATTCATAGCTGTCTATGGGGACCGCAGATTCTGTTCATGTGAGCCTAGCCTACGGGTAGGGTCACACGTGCCGTATTTTGCTGCATATTTTCTGCAGCTGATTTTGCGACCAATTGGTTTTAAAGAATAGGAAAATAAGCAGCAAAATATGGCATGTGACCCCACCCTAATAGTCCTATAGATCGATTCTCTCCCCTCAGCTGTTGATCTTTGCAGCTCCTCCAGAATTACCATAGGCCTCTCGGTTGCTTCTCCTCTCCTTGCCTGGCTTGTCAATTTGGGTGGACACCCTTATCTTGGTAGGTTAGTTGTGCCATATTCTTTATATTTTCTGATTATGGATTATATGTTCAAAGTTTGGGATTTTTTTTATTTTATTTTAAAAGCTTAATCCTGCTTGTACTTCTCCATAACTTTATCCCTGACCAGTTTGGGAAGCTCCTTGGTCTTCATGCTGCAGCTTGTTCAGTAGTGCTCTCTAAAAAAGGCCTTCACAGATCAGGTGTATTTAAACTGGGATTAAATTGCAGACCGATTGGCCCTATTTACTAATTATATGACTTGCTAATGTGATTTGTTTAGGCAACTGGTCACTCAGATCATTGTTTGGGTTCTCACAATAAAGGAGGTGAAATCATATGCACTTTTCACATTTGTGAATAATTTTGAAATTCATATATTTCCCCACTTCCAAATTACAGACTATGTTGTGTTGGTCCATTAAATAAAATTGTAATGAAATAAATTTGAATCTGTGGATATACGATAACAAAATGCAGAAAACTTGAATACTTATGCAAGGCACTGTACCTCTAAGCTACTATAGGGAATATCCACATAAGGGCAACCCAAAGTGTATAACTAATAGTGTCTTCCTAATATGAAAAGCTGAAAGCGAAGTCATGTCAAGGAAGCATAAAGTAACACAGGAAGTTGCAGTTATGCTATATGGTTCCACAATTAAGGGTGAATTCACATGTAACCGATTTGTTGCAGACGTTTCTGCAACTTACTTATTCATCTGAAAAATCAGTCAAATTTCTGTAACAAATCTACTAAAGTAATTCACCCCAATAGTAGGCATAAAATGACAAGCTTTATTTAAAATTTGCAAAAGTTTATTACTTTAGGCCTCATTTATGTCTGGGGATCTGGCATATTTGCTGTCCGGCCTGCAGGTGACAGACCAAAATCCGCTGAATGATTGATTTTTCATCTGGTGAATCCACATTGAATGGGAAATATGCCAGATGGGTCATAAGTCCAGTGCCATACCCCATTTAAAGTGGAACTCCGCCCCGAGACATCTTATCCCCTATCCAAAGCAGCAGCACCCCCGTTTCTCAGCTGCACAGAGCAAGGATCGCTCTGTGGTTGAAGTCGGGCGATACAGTGGATGGAGTATTGTGATGTCACGGCTCCTACCCCCCACTTGTAACTTCACGTCCCACCCCCTCATTCCAAGTCTATAAAAGGGGGTGCGACTGTCACCATGCCACCTCCCATAGACTTGCATTTAGGAGGCTGGGTGTGACATCACGAGGGGCGGAGCCGTGACATCACAATACTCCATCCCCTGTACTGCCCGTCATCAGCCACAGAGAGATCCTCGTTCTGTGCAGCTGAGAAATAGGGGTGCTGCAGGAGAGATTGCGGGGTCCCCAGTGGTGGGACCCCCACGATCAGACATCTTATCCCCTATCCTTTGCATAGGGGATAAGATGTCTAGGGGCGAAGTACCCCTTTAAGCTTATGGGGCAACAAATAAGACGTTAGATGCAGAAGCTCTAGCTTGTGCCATCCGGCGTTTCCATTCACTCATCAGGAACAGTGCCGGATCGCCAGACAAATGTGAACAAAGGCTTACCTGCGAGTTTCAATGGTGACGAGGTCTCCGCAGCAAATTTCCGGCTGGGGAAAATCCACTGCAGACCCCAATGTAGTCAATAGGGTCTGTGGCGGATTTTTAACAGCAAAGATTACTCTGCCGAAAATCTGCTGCGGGTAGCGTGCGGAGACCCCGACACTTTTCAAACTCAAGGAAGAAAATACACTGCAAGTTTGAAAAGAAAGATGCCTGTGTGAACCTACCCTTAAACATTGTATAGCGGCTCTGTCTGTTATTGCAGCTCTATCCAGTTTTAGTGTCATTTGAGTGAATGGGATTAAACAGTAATAGCAGTACCTACAAAAAGGTACAGAGCTGTGCTAGGCAACCAAGGAAGAGGCCGCAGTACTAACCAGAGCCCCCTTAAATCAGCTGTGCGGTGAGGTGTCAGGAGACAGACCATCATTGATCTGATATTAATGGCCCATATGGATTAGCCTTCAATATAAACCTCCCAAACACCCTGATAATATATTTAATGCATCATTCTAATATTTCTGTAATTTTTGTTGCATGAGGAAAGTACAGAGTTCAGTAAATTGTAGGACTACAAACAGTGATTTCACGTCAGTCAATATTTATAGAGAAAGGGAGTGCCTAGAGATTGCATGAACATTTCCTTGGGCTTCATATTCATGAAATGCAGGTAATAAAGTACATACTTTCCAACACTGGGGCACTCCGGTCATTCACTACGGTGGCCTTCTTTAGTTTTGCTCCTTTACAGATATCATTGAGAAGAGCCCCTCTGCCTCTCTGCTCATCGCGGTTAAGCTTGGGGGGCTCAATGTTAGCCTGTGGACGAAGACAAGAACAGATCAATGTGCAGATCCAGCAGTAATAAACAACATTCTCATAATCCACTTCTCTATGCAGCGTGCCACATACACCAAGAGCACCATTTTGTTCTGCAATACCTGGACTAGCAAAGCATGGGCATCTTTCATGTGACAATCTATTTTGTGACAAACCTATTATACATCTCCATTAGCAGACAGGAAACTTTGTTGCAAGTTACAACCAGAAATTAGGTCCTAATACCCAATAGCGGATACCTCCCCCATAATACATCTTCCTCTGTCTGCCCAGACTGCATATGGCACAGTAGAGCCAGAGGTTATATCTTTAGCGAATTACAGAACACACATCGGTCTCTTAATCTCTGTCCAAAAAATTAATCATCCCAATAATGAACACAGTAACAGTAGAGCTACACAGGTTCTATGATAGGAGCTAAAAAGGCAGAAAAGAGCGCTCCATAGTGAAATACTGCACGATAGACTCAAAACCGCTTAGTGTACATGGGCGCTTACCAAGGTTGGTTGTGCGGACCCCAGCACAACAAAGGTCTCACTGCAGCCTTCCACAGTAGACAACCAAGAACCAACAACCTCCAGAATAGGTGAAATAACTTCAGGCACTGAGAGACCAAAGGTAGCAGGTATGTGTGCAAAACGTTTATTCCCAATATGCAAAATGTTTCACGCCTTAGCGCTTCATCAGGCCCGATGAAGCGCTAAGGCGTGAAACGTGTTGCATATTGGGAACAAACGTTTTGCACACATACCTGCTACCTGTGGTCTCTCAGCACCCAAAGTTATTCCACCTATTCTGGAGGTTGTTGGTTCTTGGCTATAATAGGAGCAGCACAGAGGATACAACTACTTCTGTACTACCAGTTTGCAATCAAGCCGGCATTGTTGTATGCATTTACCTGGGAGAAGGTCGGAGGTGGGGGAGCTCCCGGCGGGGGTGGCGGTGGGGGTGGAGGGATCGGCATCTTTCTTGCTAATTTTAAGGACTCTGAGTTGACTCCTGCAACCAGCCCCTAAATGGGGTGGGGACCACACGAATCCTATATGGAAAAAAAAAAACAGAAGAGTTGCTTCAAAAATTACAATGGATAACACAAAAAGAGAAGAAAAAACGCACTGGCACTGCTTGTTTAGACACTTCTTTTTCACCTATCCCCATAAGCCAGAGGTTGGGTGGTGCTACACAAAATAATCAGAAAGTCCAATATAGTATATCAAAGAAGTAGAAGCAATGATACATACGAGGTGGGGGAGAACACACAAGGAAGGGTTACAATTGTTTCACACCAGGACATCGCTTCTTCCGGCCCATGGGCCGGAACAAGCGCTGTCCTAGCGTGAAACAATTGTAGCCATTCCTCGTGTGTTCACCCTCTGCCTAGTATGTGTCATTGCTTCTACATTGCTTCTCCCCTACACCTATCTCGTTTTGTACTATCCATAATGGTGGAATAAAGATTTAGGCGCCAGACAGAGCATACACTTCAGTCAGTTTTCCAGCCATTGACACGTTTCGCAGATCTGGACTGTCTGTACATTGTATGTGGAGTCTGGTTTCAAGTTACTATGGTCCAGAAAATATCATTGTATGTTGAAACTATTGTATGTTGAGGCCATTGTAAGTTGAGGGATCGCTGTATTAAGACTGATGTTTTTCCACGCAAGGCACGTGCTATTGCTCCCGAAAGAGCCCTGGCATTTCTGGAGTTACTTGCTCTAAGATTACCAAGACTGTTAACAAGAAATGGAGCACAACTTAAAGGAGTACTCTAGTGCAGAGTATTCCTGCTCAGTCCTGCCCGGGCTGCAAAATAAATGAAAATGAACCATCACTCACCACCCTGGGTTCACGCGGAGCGCCACTACAGCTGATCGGTCCTCCGGTCCATCTCCTTCATACTTCCGGGTGTAACGAAGCGTCACATGGCGCTCAGCCTATCCCCGGCTGAGGCTGAACATCGCGGCGGGCGGCGATAGGCTGAGCGCCACGTGACGCTTCGTTACACCCGGAAGTATGAAGGAGGAGGACCGATCAGCTGTAGTGACGCTCCGCGGGAACCCAGGGAGGTGAGTGATGGTTCATTTTAATTTATTTTGCAGCCCGGGCAGGACGGAGCAGGAGTACTCTGCACTAGAGTACTCCTATAATAATGAAAATTCCTTCCCAACAAGATCCTTGACCTTCAGCATCTGTGATCATAAGTTACTGCCATGTCTGGAAAAAGTGCATCGGTGAGATCACACACAGAAGCCACTTGGGAATCTGTCTATGTGCTAAGACTTTGTTCAGATCAACACATGGTGCTACAGACAGTCCATGCAGTTGTTGTGCTGTTCCTGTTATTACTCCTGGAAATATATGAATAATGTTACCATATCCCTTTCCAATAGGTGTGACATTACACAGCCTGACACTGATAAACCATGTTCAAACACAGAATTTAGGGCCAATTCACGGCACGAAAACATCCAAGCTGAAGACTGTGCTCCACATATAGGGGTTAGCCAACCTGTAGGAATTGATGGCCTATCTCCAGGACACTTGAATGGGACAACATTGCCGCTCAGATTCAACTAATAGTACAGAAAATGCAAGGATGTGCACAAGTAAACATGGAAGAGGCTGCGGCACTTGCTTAGGAGCCACGGCCACTCTGAACAGCCAACTGACAGGAGTGTCAGAAGTCAGACCCTGGCTGGTCTCATATTGATGGCTTATCCAAGTGACAGGCCACCAAAGGCTGAATAGGACCTTTAACAAGATCAACAAGGGCTCTATTAGACAGGCCAACAGGAGCCAAGGCTCATCTAATCGTGCAGCCCAATAAAGCTTTTTTTTTTTTTTTTTTTTTTTTTTTAAATTACCAGCAAGATTTTTTTTGTTTTTGCACCATAAGCTGTAGTTTTTTTTACCAGCTTCACTTGTGTAGTATTGACTTTTTTTGATCACTTTTTATTGATGGCATAATAAATACGATAATTTTGCATGTGGCAATACCAAATCTGTTAAAATATCTATCTTGCTCAAAACAATAAAAGGAGCACTAAGATAACACATCCTAGATCTGAATGAATGAACTAATCGTATTAAATACTTTCGTCTTTACATAGTTGAATGCACTGACAACAAAATCACACAAATTATCAATGGACATCAAATTTATCAACTCATGGAGGTCTGGATATGGAGTCACACTCAAAATCAAAGTGGAAAACCACACTACAGGCTGATCCAACTTTATGTAATGTCCTTAAAACAAGTCACAATGAGGCTCAGTAGTATGTGTGGCCTCCACGTGCCCGTATGACCTCCCTACAATCTCTGGGCATGCTCCTGATGAGGTGGTGGATGGTCTCCTGAGGGATGTACTCCCAGACCTGGACTAAAGCATCCCCCAACTCCTGGACAGTCTGTGGTGGATGGAGCGAGACATGATGTCCCAGATGTGCTCAATCGGATTCAGGTCTGGGGAACGGGCGGGCCAGTCCATAGCATCAATGCCTTCCTCTTGCAGGAACTGCTGACACACTCCAGCCACATGAGGTCTAGCATTGTCTTGCATTAGGAGGAACCCAGGGCCAACCGCACCAGCATATGGTCTCACAAAGGGTCTGAGGATTTCATCTCGGTACCTAATGGCAGTCAGGCTACTTCTGGCAAGCACATGGAGGGCTGTGCGGCCCCCCCAAAGAAATGCCACTCCACACCATTACTGACCCACCACCAAATCGGTCATGCTCGAGGATGTTGCAGGCAGCAGAACGTTCTCCACGGTATCTCCAGGCTCTTTCGCGTCTGTCACGTGCTCAGTGTGAACCTACTTTCATCTGTGAAGAGCACAGGGTGCCAGTGGCGAATTTGCCAATCTTGGTGTTCTCTGGCAAATGCCAAAGTCCTGCACGGTGTTGGGCTGTAAGCACAACCCCACCTGTGGACGTCCGGCCCCATACCACCCTCATGGAGTCTGTTTCTGACCGTTTGAGTGGACACATACACATGTGGCCTGTTGGAGGTCATTTTGCAGGGCTCTGGCAGTGCTCCTCCTTGCACAAAGGCGGAGGTAGCGGTCCTGCTGCAGGGTTGATGCCCTCCTTGATGCCCTCCTCCACATCTCCTGATCTGTCTCCTGGTAGTGCTTCCATGCTCTGGACACTACGCTGACAGACACAGCAAACCTGCTTGCCACAGCTCGCATTGATGTGCCATTCTGGATGAGCTGCACTACCTGAGCCACTTGTGTGGGATGTAGACTTCGTCTGATGTTACCACTAGAGTGAAAGCACCACCAGCATTCAAAAGTGACCAAAACATCAGCCAGGAAGCATAGGAACTGAGAAGTGGTCTGTGATCACCACCTGCAGAACCACTCCTTTATTGGGGGTGTCTTGCTAATTGCCTATAATTTCCACCCGTTGTCTGTTCCATTTACACAACAGCATGTGAAATTGATTGTCAATCAGTGTTGCTTCCTGAGTGGACAGTGGGATTTCACAGAGGTGTCATTGACTTGGAGTTACATTGTGTTTAAGTGTTCCCTTTATTTTTTTGAGCAGTGTAGATATTTTTTTTAAGCTTTTTTTTTATTTTTATACTTTCTCTGAGGCCTATTATAATTGCTTCATTACTTATATAGATCAATGTAACACAAGCATTACATTGATCTATGAGATCTGGACTCTATTGCTACAGCATATCGGACATAGGCAGTATCAATTGGGGACTCACTGGACCACCAAATATGCCTGCCTTAACTGTTTAAAGGGGTGTTCTGGCCTTTGACATCTTATCTTCTATCCAAAGGATAGGGGATAAGGTGTTTGATAAACATGAATGGAGGGGGCATGGCATGACGCCACGTCTCCGTCTCGGGAGCAGTGCCCGGCACAGAATGCCGGGAGCAGCAAAGAGATCGCAGGGGGTCCCAGCGATCATACATCTTATCCCCTATCCTTTGGATAGGAGATAAGATGTCTAAGGCCCAAATACCCCTTTAAGTTGTGCAATTACTGTTTAATGATAGACATCGGAGATGGCAGATAGCAGCTGGTACCTGCCGAATATGACCAGACGTGGGTCATACTCCCTCATCCGACCCATGGCATAAAAATGTATGTAATGGATGGGGAACGCATTAATGCAAGAGCTGACAGAAAGCTAGGTGCCAGGACGAAATTCCGGCATTTGTTGAGCCCTGTCATAAAGTGATGCCATATCAGTAAGACGCCCTCAGGTTATGATTGGTGGGGCACTGATCATGTTTATCCAAGTTCATGGGACCGACTGAAGTTCTATGCAGAGCCAGATGGCCAGAAGAGCCACCCCCCCCCACCCCCCACCCCCGCCGGCTGTCAGGGCCTGCTGGTTGTTGTTGTTTTGAAACAGTTGGAGAGTCACAGGTTGGGAAACCTTGGTGTAATGGGTAATTGATGTTTTTCCTCTAGTATCACCTGTATTGTGTAAACATGGATTATGTAGATCCTTTATCTATATAGTAGTGTACTTATACCTTACCAACCAAGCAAGAACATGTATCTGGTATTATAAAGGGCACAGTTACAACATAGGATGACTGACACTGGTGAGCCAGTAAGAACCAGGCCTTGGTGCCGTACACCGGTTAATGCTATCATCTATAAAAACTAGTGCCAAGAAAAGTGAAGGTGTTGCCCATAAACTGATACCAACCGCAGTGGAAACTACAAGCAGAAATGTTTCTTTGCATAAATGGATGGCACTACACATTAACTCAACGACCAATTGCAATAAGGAATTAAAGGACACCTCATTTCGAAAAGGCGCACAGCCCCAAGTCCTGTGTCTTAATTTCTGCAAGTGGTATACCGAAATCCCAGAAGTCCCACACACTGGCAATGGAATTAAATTCAATATACCGCTTACTTTAACTGCTCAGAGCAGAAACGAAAGGTCACATCGATTGGAACAACGCTCCATTTAGAAATGAGAAGCGTCCTTTTAAAAGGGTTTCTCCATCCCTTTTAGTTAGAAGAATCAATTGACAATACATTGATTGCAGGGCATCACCTCCTTTTTCCTGTCCTGTAGGACATAAGGATCCAGTGCTCAGCCCCCCACCACGCAAAACTTTTGACTTTTTTTTTGCAATATTTGGAAGCCTCACAGAGAATTAATGGAATGCACATTGTCACTATATTCATAAAAGTGAACAATTTTCCTCTTTTCTCTTGACCAGTGAGGGTTCCAGCGATCCAGCGCACACTGATCAACCTATTTCCTATCCTTCGGCTAGGGTAGTGCCTATGGCTGTCTGTGCATGCTGAAAGTTGTAGTTTTGCAATACTTTGAGGCACAGTGGTTGGAAAACACAAGGTTAAGGGATAATCTAACCCCTTACACAGTTATATAGTGGATAATGTTGAAAAAAAAAACTGATCAAGTTCAACCTATATGTCTATTGTGTCTACTGTGTTGATCCAGAGGAAGGGGTTTTTCCAGAGAAATTCTATTAATGTCTTATCCACAGTATAGGCAGTCAAGACTTGATTGATCGGATGCCAAAATTTAGCACTCCTGCTGACCAGATATTCAGCGCCAATATTATACAGAGAACATTCCGGAAGCAGTTGACCCTGGACTCAGTGTAGTGGTGGCATCATGTTACTGTCAACTCTGAACCGGAGCTGAAACTACAACAATGCCGCATCACCACTACATGGAGCCAAATGCTTTCGACCTGTTCTCTGTATTGGGTGGGCACCAGACATCTGACTGGTGGAGGTGCCAGGTGGTGGCATCCTGCCAATCAACTATTAATGGTCTAATACAGACCATTAACAGCATTTTTTTTTTTTTTTTAAAGTGACAATCTTATGAATTTGGGTCTCCTAAAGAAGTCACTCAGATAGGACAGTACCTCTTGGTGCTACGTACATCTAGTAAAGAATATTAACGGGGGGTGTGGTCTGGATGCCGGTGTGCGCGGCCGCACTAAGTGAGGGCTCCCGCTATCCCAGCTTTAATAGGCCTGAATTCCTACCCTGTCTGGCCAATTTTCTTCAGAAGGATATCCCCAGTGATTGGGAGCTGCTGGTGGTGCCTCCTGTCAGGCTCCGGTGTCTGAGCGGGCGGCTCCCAGTGACTGCTGCTTCGGCGCTCCAGTGGTGAGAGGATCGGTGGGGTTTGTTGTGGCTGGTGGTGGGCTGCGTGGTCTTCTGATCCGGGGCGGCCTGGAGTGCAGACCTCGGTGCTCTCCTTGGCTTCGGTCCGGTCCTGGGCTGTTCTTGTGGAGGAATCCAGGTGCCATATTGGGCCTTCGTGGGCGGGGCCTTCTCCCATGGCTGCCATAGTTACTCCCATGACTGTCGGGAGTTTGCAGAGTGGACATTCTTCCTGTGCTGCCTCTGGGTCTCCTGCTTGTGAGGGGGTGCGCTCCTCTGCTGCTGTGTGGCTGCCCTGTAATATAAAGGGTCCTCCTTGGCTGCTGCGGTCTCCCCTCTACCCTGCACCTCACCTGTCTTCCAAGCTTCTTGCTGCAAGACTGCTGGCCTCTTTGTGACCGGAGGGACTTTAAATGAGTTCTCCTCTACACTACTGGAGAGTATTGCCTGTCCTGCCAGCTACTTTGCCCTCAGTCAGTGAGTAACCTGTGTGGATTGGCTTTGCTTGCTGGGACTTGGTGTTTTCTACATTTGCTAGAGACTGCTCTCTCTACAGAGGTGAGCTGTGCTACTTGGACTGTGTTTCTAGTGCCTTTCTACCTGCTCTCTGTGTGGCCCTGTCAGTCATGGGTGGCCCCCGTAGAAGGAATAAGGCCTGTATATGATGCGACTGCTACTGACCATCGGTTCTCTGAACTTTTTTCTGGGCCGAATGGATGATATGGAGAACCACCTGCGGCGCAACAACATCCGTCTGGTGGGCCTTCCTGAAAAGGTGGAAGGGAATGACCCCGTGTTATTCCTCAAAACGTGGCTGAAGTAGATTCTTCCAGTGGACACCTTTTCTCCTTATTTCTCAGTTGAATGGGCCCACAGGGTCCCAGCTAGGCCTCCTCCTCCCAGGGATCCCCCTCATCCCTTCCTGGCCAAACTTCTACACTTCAAGGACAGGGATGCTGTCCTGCGTGCAGTCCAACTCAAGGGAGAGGTCATTTGTGATGGGAGCAGTGTGTCTTTTTACCCTGACTTTTCCGTGGAATTACGCAAGCAGCGAGTGCAGTTCACTTTAGTCCAGTCGAAACCGCATGCCAAGGGATACCGATATGCAATGCTATATCCTGCTCGCCTGAGAGTGGTGGATGGAGCCTCTACTAAGTTCTTCACCTCCCCAACTGAGGCTCTTCATTGGATTGATGCTGCCCCCCCCCCCGTAAGACCTCCAGATTGAACTGTCCTGGACTGTTCTGCTCATGACTGTCCTCCCACTATATCCCTTAGTTAGTGGTAAGAAGTCAGAGCTTTCCTCTCAAGGTCTCCCTAGGTTCCGGTGATAGGTTGACGGCTTCTTACATGACAGTGCGCTCAACCTATCACTGGCAGAGGCGGAACAACGCTGCAGCCGGCGATAGGCTGACGGCTCTCCGACGTTCCCGTCCCCAGGAAGCATGTGAGGCCGGTACCAAAGGCGAGTTAAAGTTTATTTTGTTTATCTTTTGCAGCCCGGGCATAAGGATACAGCGTACAGTACAGAAGTCCAGCATTGGCGGCCCGCAACAAACAGGAGGACGAGGAGTGCAGCGCTTGCGGGTCACAGATGATTAGTACCCCTATGTGGGGACAGCGCAGCGCTGGGTTGATAATTCATTCCCAAGGAGGAGGGGCCAAACCGGTATTTCGGTATGGGGAAAATTCATATCGTGCAGAACAAAAATGTTGGTATTCGGTATGAACCGGTATACCGCCCAGCACTAGTCCTCTCTAATAAGGCTCTCACCTGGGGTCCCCCTTCTCTCGTCTCTTTCAGCGGGTGTACAGGTGGTCTCTCGTTTTAGATACCTAGGGGTGAATTTGGATCCACTATTATGCTCCACTGTGGAGCGGTTGAAGGCCTGTTCCTCACTCCCTCTATCCTTAGCTGGCAGGATCAATATATTCAAACTGATTTATCTTCCTAAAATTCCTTTACCTCTTTCATTTAGGTCCCCTGATTCTTCCTAAGAAATATTTTAACACACTGTGTGGTGCTCTGGGATCCTTCTATTGGCAGGAAAAGCCTCCCGGACTTGGTCGGGCCCTTCTCCAGGCTCCTAAACGTTACGGCGGCTTGGCTGCCCCTGATGTGTATAACCATTTTCTTGCCTCTCAACTGGTCTATGCGGCATGGTGGATCGACCTGGATCTGTCGAATTCGGCTACAGCCTTGGCTAGAGCGCTTATGGGTTCCATTGAAGCTCTTACTAACTCACTCTACAGGTATCACTCTCACTCTTTTCTTCTCCCTCTTCAAATTATAGCTAAAGTGTTTTCCGTGGGGTCAGGCAAATTTCTGCAGCCTTTGATATCTCCTAGGGCACCCTTGTGGGGGAATGTGCATTTTCCTTACCTGCATGGGTTACAGGAGGCCAGTTTCTGGGGAACTCATGGAGTCAGATTTGTGATCCACTTGTTTGGAGAGTATCAGGTTTTCTTATCCTTTTCGGACATAAAGGAATGTTATAGCATCCCTGGAAATGCCTTTCAGCTTCAGCATGCGGTTAAGGCACAGTTATGCTCCTTGACGTTTACTCCTGTGTTTCCTTATGTGGAGCTTCTCCTGAGCACCACGAATCTTTCCAAACCCTTTACTTTTTAAACCCCCTTCAGTCGGTGGGGCCTAACCCTTTCTCAGAAGCCTTTCATAAATGGGTGGCTGATATCCCACTATGGTTAGTAGTAGAGATATGTTGACCCCCTGGCTCTTACTTACCCTGGCTCTTACTTGAAGAGTCAGCTGACCCCACCGGCTAGATTGTCCCAGAAGGTCTTATGTGGCATGGTGCTGTCTAATATGGGAGGGGGCTGGGTTGGGGTTACCGGGAAGTGTGCTTGAGTGAGTGCTTGGTTGTCTGTCTGTGCTGGGCCTTCTCCGGTCGGGTCTCAGATGTGCCCTTTTTAACTGTTGACGAATGTTTATGCATACTTTTGACTTCCTGTTATTATTGTGGAGTTGGGCTGTTACGTTCTTTTTACCTTTTGGTAATGTCTGTTTCTTATAGTGCAAAAACTAAATAAATACTTAAAAAAAAAGTAAAGTATATTAACAAGGAGGGTGAAGGCGACGTGCAAATAAGTTGTTAGACTATAAAAAAGGATTGGATTAAGGGCCTCACCTTAAACACACAGCCGCTAGATCTGGATCATGGCCTGAAAGCAGAGGACAAATGAAAGGACCGACGAACAGATTAAAGGGCGGGAGACATCTAATGAAGCCAATGATCTCCCATTATTACAGGTGACATGTAGTGGTGTAGTGTGACATAAGTGGTTTGCTGTACAATGCTGCAGTACTGGTACTAATGGTATCAGACAGGAGAGAGCCCAGCGGCGTGCTATCAGACAGGAGAGAGCCCAGCGGCGTGCTATCAGACAGGAGAGAGCCCAGCGGCGTGCTATCAGACAGGAGAGAGCCCAGCGGCGTGCTATCAGACAGGAGAGAGCCCAGCGGCGTGCTATCAGACAGGAGAGAGCCCAGCGGCGTGCTATCAGACAGGAGAGAGCCCAGCGGCGTGCTATCAGACAGGAGAGAGCCCAGCGGCGTGCTATCAGACAGGAGAGAGCCCAGCGGCGTGCTATCAGACAGGAGAGAGCCCAGCGGCGTGCTATCAGACAGGAGAGAGCCCAGCGGCGTGCTATCAGACAGGAGAGAGCCCAGCGGCGTGCTATCAGACAGGAGAGAGCCCAGCGGCGTGCTATCAGACAGGAGAGAGCCCAGCGGCGTGCTATCAGACAGGAGAGAGCCCAGCGGCGTGCTATCAGACAGGAGAGAGCCCAGCGGCGTGCTATCAGACAGGAGAGAGCCCAGAGGCGTGCTATCAGACAGGAGAGAGCCCAGAGGCGTGCTATCAGACAGGAGAGAGCCCAGAGGCGTGCTATCAGACAGGAGAGAGCCCAGAGGCGTGCTATCAGACAGGAGAGAGCCCAGAGGCGTGCTATCAGACAGGAGAGAGCCCAGAGGCGTGCTATCAGACAGGAGAGAGCCCAGAGGCGTGCTATCAGACAGGAGAGAGCCCAGAGGCGTGCTATCAGACAGGAGAGAGCCCAGAGGCGTGCTATCAGACAGGAGAGAGCCCAGAGGCGTGCTATCAGACAGGAGAGAGTCCAGAGGCGTGCTATCAGACAGGAGAGAGTCCAGAGGCGTGCTATCAGACAGGAGAGAGCACAGAAGTCCTATCAGACAGGAGAGAACACAGAGGAGTACTATCAGACAGGAGAGAGTCCAGAGGCGTGCTATCAGACAGGAGAGAGCACAGAGGAGTGCTATCAGACAGGAGAGAGCACAGAAGTCCTATCAGACAGGAGAGAACACAGAGGAGTACTATCAGACAGGAGAGAGCACAGAAGTCCTATCAGACAGGAGAGAACACAGAGGAGTACTATCAGACAGGAGAGAGTCCAGAGGCGTGCTATCAGACAGGAGAGAGCCCAGAGGAGTGCTATCAGACAGGAGAGAGCCCAGAGGAGTGCTATCAGACAGGAGAGAGCCCAGAGGAGTACTATCAGAGAAGTTCTAGCCCATTCTCACTTACTGGACTTTGTCCATGCCTGTGCTTCAGAATGGACAAAGCCACGATTTTATAAGCCATGATTTCTATTAAAAAAAATAAAAAAAATAAGAAAATAAAAAATGTTCTTATGAAGTATATTAGAAAAGTTAATGTTTTGCCAAGATGTACAACATATAAAAAGTATTTGAATCTGACAGTGCCCATTTAGGTGTCTAAAGTGGAGAATTTGGGAAGCCATTCAGAGAGGACCTTCCTCATGGTAGTAAAATTAGTTGTAGGTATTTGTAGAAGAGCAATATTTGTTCCCTACCAGGTGTGGGACCTGCCATGAGTGGATAAAAGACTGGGTCCCATTTAGCAGGAGAAAGGGTGCAAGTGTAGGTAGTGACAAAGTGCACGGCTGTAACGCAATGTTTGAAGAGTTTGCGGAGATTTGGTGGAGAGCTCCAGTAAATGCAATGGTGTACAAATACCCTTCAAATGGCAATGTCGACCGGATCATGACAGCCATTTTGGAAATTAGGGCTCCCACTAGAGTGACTAACAGATTTGTACTGGTCCAGTGAACTGAGTGAGCAAGTATTTTGCCAAGACCTTCACACAGACATACAAATTATAGCCTGATAAAGGGCCCTACAGTTGCAGATCAGCTAAGAGGGTGGGGAGGGTCTGTCAAGGTTTGCAAATCATGAAGAGAATGTCATCTATAAAGAGGCTATTTTGGAGTCTTTAGTGCCTATTTTGATGCTAGTTTACAGAGAACCCTTAATGTATCTTAAAAATGGAGCAATAGAACGAAAGAAGTATGCCAGCACTGCTGCTTACCAGTGACCGCTAATGTGAATGGCTACCAACACGGCGGAGCCAAGGCTAAGCAGTGCTCGTCCCGGTGCTCAATCCCACAGAAATGTAGATCCAATAATCCAAAGGCAAAGAAGAAGGGAGGCACTGTCAAATGCAACAGCATTAATTCAGGTATGGTCACATGATACAATAATGGCCAACGGGCCGTTTCACACACACCTGCGCTTAAAGGGGTACTCCGGCGCCAAGACATCTTATCCCCTATCCAAGGGATAGGGGATAAGATGCCGGACCGCCGCTGGGGACCCCTGTGATCTTCCATGCCGCACCCCGTTAGAATCAGCCCCCGGAGCATGTTCGCTCCGGGTCTGATTACTAGTGATCACAGGGACGGAACATAGTGATGTCATGGCTACGCCCCCCGTGTGATGTCACACTCCGCCCCCTCAATGCAAGCCTATGGAGGGGGCATGACAGCTGCCACGCCCCCCTCCGTAGGCTTGCATTGAGGGGTCGGAGCGTGACGTCACTATGCTCCGTCCCTGTGATCACTAGTAATCAGACCCGGAGCGAGCACGCTCCGGGGGCTGATTCTAACGGGGTGCGGCGTGGAAGATCACGGGCGTCCCCAGCGGCGGGACCCCCACGGTCAGGCATCTTAGGGGGATAAGATGTCTTAGCGCTGGAGTACCCCTTTAATCATGATTAAGAAGGGTTATCAAGCGATAAGACTGAGGCAGTGTTTGGTTTGGGTAAAAAGGATAGAGTCTCTGCAAAGGTCAGAACTGTAGTCAGGTCTTTGTATGCTAGGTTATAAAGTGTAAGTAAAACATACTTTACCATGACGTTGGTCCAGTGGCAGGACGTTTAACACTCCTGGGCAATTTACACAGCCAGAGTAACACAATCAAAATATGTATCGGAAGTCTATGGAAATTCCAGTACATTCCACTACATCTTCTGATGGTGTTACTCTCACCAACCAACATTATGGTATCTTAGGCAGCTACCAAAGACAATGCAAAGAGAGACAGTTAGCATAAGCATCCACTCCCATTCCAACTGAAGATTAATGACCCATTTCTTGAGCAGGACAGGGCCCCTCCGCAATCATATACATCCTCATCCCTGTGGATAATGGTATGACAACCCCCTAAAGTCAATGGAGTAATTTCAGACAAATCCAAGGAGCGATCCCATTTACAGATAAAAAAATAAATGTAGAAGTGTCAGAATGCGGGGGGTCCGACCACTGGGACCCCCCTGCGATCACATGCACAGCACCTGGCTCTCTGCATGAAATAAGCCATGTCGATCACTGCAAGAAGCTGTGGCCAACACGTCCCCTCCATGCAGCTCTATGGGAGAGCCAAATATACCAGAGTGCAGAGCTCCAGCTTTCCCATAGAGATGCATGGAGGGGGGCCCATTCAGGGGCAGAGTGCAGGGAGCGAGGGTCCCTGTGGTCAGATTCTCCGCAATTTAACGCTTATCTTAAAGCTGTTAAGGGGGTACTCCGGGGAACTAAACCCATAGCCCATCCTTTCCCTCTCACCAACCTATGTATTTGTCTAAATATCATTCATTAGCTATATAGAGCAGTTTCCCTCTTTCAGCTGTCACTTACATGCAGCAAGTGAGAGAAAAACTTAATTTTTAGATCCACTTTGTCTCCTCAGTGAGACTTAGCCCCCTCCCTTCAAGAAAAAACCACCTGATTTCTGTTTGGTCTAGAGCTCTGGCTGTATAGCCACACCTCCCCTCCCTGTGTGTGAGCTTGTGAGAGGGAAGAGCAGTGAAGATTCATAGTCACAACTGAGCACATAGCTGCTGTTTTTCTGCTGAAAATCTAATCACTGACTTCTGTTATTCAAAGCCCAGCATGATTTATTGCTGGAGGAAGGATAGTCTGAAAGAAAAGACCTGTACAGTGTGTGTGTGTGTGTGTGTGTGTGCGTGTGCGCACGCGCGCACAGTGTGAACATGCACACAGATAGTGAAAACAGTTTGGCTGGCAGCCATTACACAGAGCTGCACTGACTTCTGGGAGTTGTAGTCTGTGCTGCAAACAAGGAAAAAGTATTTAGGAGACATCAGGGGACACAGAACAGGTATTGTGATGGCTTTGGAACATTTTTATGTTTCTTAACTTCTCTGGAGTACCCCTTTAAGGTGTAAGCACCTAAGAGTTACAGACCAATGAAGTGTATACCCGTTCAGCTGCAGTCCACAAGGTATACGTTGAGTTGTATGTGATCTTGTGGATTCAGCAGTCACTCAGTTTCCCTACAAATAGTCTTTATATATTGTCAACCTAACACCACCATCATCAGCCCTGCCTGACCCAAGATCACTACTGGATTCAATGATCCCTAGCTAGATTCATCTCAACAAAACTGAAGCTGCAGCTGCCTATATAATGCTAAAGTAATAACATTGTAGTAGATGACATCCGTGCGGTCACCTGCCGGGAGATGCCAGCTACCGATGCTCTTACTTTTGCATTACACAACCCATTACGATGTGGATGCTCGGTGCACATACCTTGGTGCGAACCTGCTGAGCATCACATACTAGACCCATATACAGATAAAGTCATCATGCCAGTCATTGTTGTCATAGTACAGATACCAGAATGTGCACCATACCACATTACTGTCACTGCTATCTCTCCACTCTCCACTCTTTCCTCCTCATTCAGGAAATGATCAGAATAAATTCCACAGACTTGTATCACACCTTGTCAATGACACCATAGATCGGATACAGAGGAGCCTAGCCCCTAAAAAGCTCATGACTCATTCTCTCAACTAGATCATAGTTCCTTTAGGGTCTATTCACACGTACAGGATTCTGCGCAGATTTGATGCACAGGATTTCAAGCTGTGTTCAGTCATTTAGTTTACAATGAAATCTGCAGCGGAAAATCCTGCGCATCAAACCTGCTCAGAATACTGTACATGTGAATAGACGATTAAAGGGGTATTCCAGGGGAAAAAAAACTTTTTTTCATATATATATCTCAACTGGCTCCAGAAAGTTAAACAGATTTGTTAATTACTTCTACTAAAAAATCTTAATCCTTCCAGTAGTTACCAGCTGCTAAAGTTGAAGTCTAAAGTTGAAGTCTCAGGAACTGTCGGAGCATTAGAGGTTTGCTATGGGGATTTGCTCCTACTCTGGACAGTTCCTGAGACAAGCGAAGATGTTAGCAGAGAACAATGTGTGGTCAGACAGAAAATAACTATTCAACTTCAGCAGCTGAAAACTACTGGAAGGATTAAGATTTTTTAATAGAAGTAATTTACTAATCTGTTTAACTTTCTGGAGCCAGTTGAGATGGATGGATGGGGGGGGGGGGGGTTCCTGGAATACCCTTTAAGTCCATGAAAGCTGGGTGACAACTTCTACCATTACAAAACCTACAAGGTGTCACCCAGCTTTCCAGAGTGATCAACTGCAAACATGGCAATCATGAAACCATGTTGTCCGTTTTTGGATCAGAATGTTCTCTCGATTCCATGTCTTATATTGGTGACAAAAGGACCATGGATGTCCCTCTTTGGGATGACCAAGTTTATGGAGGAATTAGCCCGATATGGGACAGGACATTAACCTTTTGGAAAAGCACACAATCAGGATTTTAGGAGGCCATATTGTAAGCCAGCTTTTCCAAAAAAGATTTAAACTTTTAAAGAAGGTTATAGGATATCAGAAAAAACATGGCAGCTTTCTTTAAAAAAAAAAAAAAAAAAAGGCCCACTTTAACCCACGTCTGGCAGTACAGTTTAGCCCCAAGTAGTCCAGGGATCCAAGTTATATACATGTAGGACAAACAACCAATCAGCAAAGCCGATAAATCGATATTGGTTACCGAAGGCTGCAGCTAATAGCCGATGCAAAGCGATCTCTGCTGCCAGCTATTACCTATTTAGATGCCTCTGTCAAAATTGACTTCAGCATTTAAACAGCTGTTCTATAAGTCATTGGATCTGCTCTCCATACAGAAATTGCCCGTAGCAAATCCGTTGTTACAGCAGACCGAGACCTTAGGTCTATGTGACTGCTCGGACTCCATTGATAGAGCCTGCCTAGTGCAGCGTAGATCTCTTGGATCAATCTGTTAAAGCAATTGAACAATTGGGGGGGGGGGGGGGGGGGGGGGACAAAAAAAAATGTAAAGACTTTATTTATATAAATAAAAATTCAGGTCACCCGTCATCGTAATTAAATAAACATATGTGGTTTAGACTAATAAACTACAACCTTACTACAATACAACATAACATAACATTATTGATCCTCCATGGTTATTAAGGTAAATAAAAAAATGTGATAAAAACGGAAAAGTCCGCTCTATGCCAAATTACCAATAGAAACCACAAATCATGCTGCAAAACCCTACATCCAGACCATCACTATCTTCTGCTGCTTCCACCTTAAAAACATTTCTCTAAGGCTTCTATCACACTGCTGTTAGGACACGGCTGTCTTAGGCCGTCTTTTTCTCCCGCTACAAAATAACGGCGCCCGAAGGAGTAGCCAAGTAGCCATATCCACTCATTCCTCAACTCTGACACAACTTAGGCCCCTTTCACACAAAAAAATTAATCCGTTTTAAAGATCCGTTCAAAATCCCATATGGCCGTTACAAAATCCCATATGGCCGTTACAAAATACCATATGGCAGTTATGTGATTTTGTAACGGCTGTTTAATGGCCGATTTTAAGGGTTTTTATAACGGAACATTGAACGGATCTTTAAAACGGATTAATTTTATAGATGCCCTCATCATCTCCCGCTTAGACTACTGTAACATCCTCCATAGCATAGCCATGGACCATAGCAGTAGGTGCCGGGACCGGAAGAGCGGTGACCGGAACACTGAAGAAGATGACGCGCCGCCGGTCACTCACCAGGCCCCGGCCAGCACGCATTCTCCTGAGACGATCCTGCGGTCCTCCTGCGTCTCTATGGTTGTACACACGGGACGTCCCGTGCAGTGCGTACAACCATAGAGGCCAAGAAGCGAAGGACCGAAGGAGGACGCTCGCTGGCCGGGGAATGGCGAGTTACCGACGGACATCCTTATGTCCCGAAAAGATTTTTCGGGACACAGGGATGTCAGGGATAGGAATACTTCTTTTTATGTGCCCGGGCCGGCTCCCGTGTGTGGCTGCAGGTGGGGGCCGACCAGAGCATATAAAAACTAATACTGTATACTAAAAACCAGGGGGCCTCCAGCTGTTGTGAAACTACAACTCCCAGCATGCCCGGACAGCCTTTGCCTGTTCCAGATGTTGCACCCGGTGCGGCCGCCCCCCACCCCTGCACCCTCCATGCTACGCCTCTGGCAGTGTTTGTAACTGGTGCTGTGGGCGGGCAGGGGAGGCGAGTCATTAACAGCAAATTTTTTGTTGTTTCGCCATTTCCCCAAAATAGCTATTTTCGGCCGATATGTATCGGCCGCCGATACGTATATATATATATATTATATATTCCCTACTTTTTTGATAGATATAAAATATATAAAATATATATATATATATATATAAAATATATATATATATATATATATATATATATATATATATATATATATATATATATATATATATAAAATATATATATATATATATATATATATATATAAAATATATATATATATATATATATAATATATATATATATATATAAAATATATATATATATATATATATATATATATAAAATATATATATATATATATAAAATATATATATATATATATATAAAATATATATATATATATATATATAAAATATATATATATATATATAAAATATATATATATATAAAATATATATATATATATATATATAAAATATATATATATATATATATATAAAATATAATATATATATCTATCTAAAATATATCTATCTAAAATATATCTATCTATCTATCTATCTATCTATCTATCTATCTATCTATCTCAAACTGGCTCCGGAAAGTTAAACAGATTTGTAAATTACTTCTATTAAAAAAATCGTAATCCTTCCAATAGTTATTAGCTTCTGAAGTTTTCTGTCTAACTGCTCAATGATGAGGTCACGTCCCGGGAGCTGTGCATGATGGGAGAATATCCCCATAGGAACTGCACAGCTCCTGGGACGTGAGTCATCAGAGAGCAGTTAGACAGAAAACAACAACTCAACTTCAGAAGCTAATAACTATTGGAAGGATTAAGATTTTTTAATAGAAGTAATTTACAAATCTGTTTAACTTTCCGGAGCCAGTTGATATATAAAAAAAAGTTTTGGCCTGGAATACCCCTTTAACTACTCCAGCAAGTCTCCACTACCGTCCCTGCAGGATAAATCATGTCATATACTGGTGTCTATGCGCCTTAAGCACACAAAACACGTGTGGATCAGTGTTACGGTGGGATAGTCGCGCTCAACAGCAATATTTCCCGCCCCCCCCCGGTTGTCACTAGGTAGTATCTGGGCTCAGTCTTCCCCATAGGCAGCAGAACCAAGGCTCTGGAGGTGGCCAGGCCCCGCTTCTTAGTGTCTGGATACATTGCCGACTTCTGTGTACCAGGGCTACAAACCAACATATAGGGGGAGATTTGTCAACCTGTCAGGAGGAAAAAGTTGCCGAATTGCCCATAGCAACCAATCAGATCGCTTCTTTCATTTTTAACAAGGCCTCTGCAAAATGAAAGAAGCGATCTGATTGGTTGCTATGGGCAACTCAGAAACTTTTCCTCTGGACAGGATTTGATAAATCTCCTCCATAGTGTTTAAAGCCAACGGCGCTGCAGCTGGTCCAAAGCACAAACTACAACTCCCAGCACGTTGCAGTTTTGGTGTGAGTCAGCTGCAGAGCCAAAGGCTATGTCAGGGCATTCTGGGAGTTGTAGTTAATTAGCAACTAACTGCACCTCCCAGCGTGCCCCCAAAACACACACAACCGACTGACTCCAAGACTTCTCCCGTTATTCCTCCATAGAGTAAGGGGGAGATTTTTCAAAGCCTGTGTAGAGAAAGAGTGGTGCAGTTACCCATGGCAACCAGATTGCTTCTCTCATTTTTCACACGTCTTTTTAAAGGGGTACTCCGGCGCTTATCCAAAGGATAGGGGATAAGATGCCTGATCGCGGGAGTCCCGCCGCTGGGGACCCCCGTGATCTTGCACGCAGCACCCCAGTTAAAATCAGTCCCAGGAGCGTGTTCGCTCTGAGTCTGATTACCGGTGACCACGGGGCAGGCAGCGTGTGACGTCACGCCTCCGCCCCCGTGTGAATTCACGCTCTGCCCCTCAATGCAAGTCTATGGGCGGGGGCGTGACAGCTGTCTCTATGGGAAAGGCAGAAATGCAGTGTTCATGCCTCCCATAGACCTCGACATCGGTGAGGTTGACGACACGCGCATTAGCAGTGCAGAGCCGGGGCAATGGCAAGTACCTGTATGGGAGATCGGGGGGGGGGGGGGTCTCGGGGGTCTCAGCGGTCAAACCCCAACCCCCCCCCCTGATCAGACACTAGGGGATAAGTGTCTAACAATGCAGACATGTTTTATAGTCACATACAACCCCTTAAAAACACTGACAGAGGAGAAGTCGAGAAGCTATATTTTCTGGCGTCTGTACAGAGGCAATAAATAGCTTTGACCCGAAGGCCGTTCTCAGCAGATCGACAAGCGCGGCAGCTCTTCTTATTCCTGGACAATCCACATTTTTCAAGGTTTTGCACTTCCCTCCAGTAAGGTATGCGGCACAGCTATGCAGTCACACCCCGGGGCTCCCCTATCATACCTCACCAGAAGCTGTAATGTAAAACATTGCTCACTATCTACCCCTACGATCTGCAGAGCAACTACAACTCCCAGCATTGCTTAAAGAGTACCTCTCATGATCTTATTACATTTTATAATCCTCCCAGTTCTCTGCCACCATCATGATAAACCACCCCCTGCCTTTATTTTTTTAGTTTTCTACCTTGATATTGCTCTATATTTTCTGCTCAGTCTCAGTCAGATTCACAGACTGGAAGGGGCGTTCCCCAGCAGGCGTGACATCATCTGAAGCCATACAGGGGAGAACTTCCTCCCTCACTCTGATACACACAGCCCAGAGCAGTTCAGTGTGAGATGAGCTATGATTGGATAAGGCTGCACACACCCCCCTCAGCATTTCCTGCTTTTGGACTTCTGCCAGGCCAGCAGGAGTCCAAAGTCTGTGCAAAAGATGGGGGGGAAATGTGCTCTGGACAAGTAGGGAGACAACTAAAGGCAGCTTTTTTAAACACAAATAGAACATGGAAAATGTATTTTTTTGCAATAGCAAAAAAAATTTTTATGACAGTGCTCATTTAACCCCTTAAGGACATATGACGTACTGGAACATCATGTGTCCGCTATTTATAACGCGGGGCCATGGTGGGTAGGGCCCGGCCTCTAACAATAGCCGGGACCCGTGGCTAATAGCGTGCGGCATTGATCGTGGTGCTGCGCGCTATTAACCCTTTAGACACGCCGCGTCTAAAGTGAAAGTATGCCGGTTAGCTCAGTGGGCTGTTCGGGATAGCCACGGTGAAATCGCGGCATCCCGAACAGCTTACAGGACAGCAGGAGGGTCCCTACTAGGGATCGACCGATTATCGGTATGGCCGATATTATTGGCCGATAATCACGATTTTGGGCATTATCGGTATCGGCAATTATCTTGCCGATAAGCCGATAATGCCCCGCCCCCCGCACCGCCCCCACCGCGACCGCCACCCCCTCGACCCGCCACACCGCACCTCCGACCCACCGCGTCGCACCCCCCACCGTGATGCTAGGCGGTATACCGGTATGGATTTTTTCCCATACCACTATACCGGTCGGGCCCCTCACCCACCCTCCGAGTGAATAAAAAAATGAAACTTACCCGTAATGGGGGTGGTCCAGGCCATCCTTCCTTCATGTAGTGTCCGGGGGCGTTCCGGGTGGAGGGTGGTCCGGTCCGGGCTGTCCTTCTCCGGCGGGCCTCTTCTCCACTCCGGGCAGGCTCCGGCCTAGTATGCTGCATAGACGCCGCTACGTCAGGTGCGTCGCTGCGCAGCGACGTCTATGCAGCGTACTAGGCCGGAGCCTGCCCGGAGTGGAGAAGAGGCCCGCCGGAGAAGAAGGACAGCCCGGACCGGACCACCCTCCACCCGGAACGCCCCCGGACACTACAGGAACGATGGATGGATGGCCCGGAGCACCCTGGCAGGTAGGGGAGAGAAGCGGGTGGTGGCGGCGGCGGCCTATGGCCCCGCAAAAGCCACTGCAGATCATTGATTTAAAGCGCCCGCTTTAAATCAATGATCTGCAGCGGTGTCGCAGGGGGTTAAATAGCCGATAACTTATACCGAAATATTGGTATAAGTTATCGGCTATCGGCCCTAACCTGCACCGATTATCGGTATCGGTATCGGCCCTAAAAAAACGATATCGGTCGATCCCTAGTCCCTACCTGCCTCCTCGCTGTCCAATCGCCAAATGACTGCTCAGTGCCTGAGATCCAGGCATGAGCAGTCATGCGGCAGAATCATTGATCACTGGTTTCCTATGAGAAACCAGTGATCAATGATAAAGATCAGTGTGTGCAGTGTTATAGGTCCCTATGGGATAACAATGATCAGTATAAGAGATCAGTGTGTGCAGTGTTATAGGTCCCTTTGGGAGCTATAACATTGCAAAAAAAAAAAAGTGAAAAAAAAAAGTGAATAAAGATCATTTAACCCCTTCCCTATTAAAAGTTTGAATCACCCCCCTTTTCCCATTAAAAAAAAAAAAAAAAAAAAAAGTGAAAATAAAAATTAACATATGTGGTATCGCCGCGTGTGGAAATGTCCGAATTATAATAAATATTAGGGATCGACCGATTATCGGTATGGCCGATATTATCGGCCGATAATCACGATTTTGGGCATTATCGGTATCGGCAATTATCTTGCCGATAAGCCGATAATGCCCCACCGCACCGCGACCGCCACCCCCTCGACCCGCCGCACCACACCTCCGACCCACCGCACCGCGTCGCACCCCCCACCGTGATGCTAGGCGGTATACCGGTATGGATTTTTTCCCATACCGCTATACCGGTCGGGCCCCTCACCCACCCTCCGAGTGAATAAAAAAATTAAACTTACCCGTAATGGGGGTGGTCCAGGCCATCCTTCCTTCATGTAGTGTCCGGGGGCGTTCCGGGTGGAGGGTGGTCCGGTCCGGGCTGTCCTTCTCCCACGGTCTTCTTCTCCACTCCGGGCAGGCTCCGGCCTAGTACGCTGCATAGACGCCGCTACGCCGTGACGTCAGGTGCGTCGCTGCGCACGGGCGTCACTGCGAAGCGACGTTTATGCAGCGTACTAGGCCGGAGCCTGCCCGGAGTGGAGAAGAGGCCCGCCGGAGAAGAAGAAGGACAGCCCGGACCGGACCACCCTCCACCCGGAACGCCCCCGGACACTACAGGAACGATGGATGGATGGCCTGGAGCACCCTGGCAGGTAGGGGAGAGAAGCGGGTGGTGGCGGCGGCGGCCTATGGCCCTGCAAAAGCCACTGCAGATCATTGATTTAAAGCGCCCGCTTTAAATCAATGATCTGCAGCGGTGTCGCAGGGGGTTAAATAGCCGATAACTTATACCGGAATATCGGTATAAGTTATCGGCTATCGGCCCTAACCTCCACCGATTATCGGTATCGGCCCTAAAAAAACGATATCGGTCGAACCCTAAAAAATATATCATTAATTAAACCGCATGGTCAATGGCGTACGCGCAACAAAATTCCAAAGTACAAAATAGTGCATTTTTTGGTCACTTTTTATATCATGAAAAAATTAATAAAAAGCGATCAATAAGTCCTATCAATGCAAAAATTGTACCGCTAAAAACTTCAGATCACGGCGCAAAAAAATGAGCCCTCATACCGCCCCATACACAGAAAAATAAAAAAAAGTTATAGGGGTCAGAAGATGACAATTTTAAACGTATACATTTTCCTGCATGTAGTTATGATTTTTTCCAGAAGTACGACAAAATCAAACCTATATAAGTTGGGTATCATTTTAATCGTATGGACCTACAGAATAAAGATAAGGTGTCAATTTTACCGAAAACTTTACTACGTAGAAATGGAAGCCCCCAAAAGTTACAAAACAGCGTTTTTTTTCAATTTTGTCTCACAATGATTTTTTTTTTCCGTTTCGCCATAGATTTTTGGGCAAAATGACTGACGTCATTACAAAGTAGAATTGGTGGCGCAAAAAAAGCCATCATATCGATTTTTAGGTGCAAAATTGAAAGAGTTATGATTTTTTTTAAAGGCAAGGAGCAAAAAACGAAAATGCAAAAACGGAAAAACCCTCGGTCCTTAAGGGGTTAATATACAATTAGAGATGGCAGGGGTGATTCAGGATTAGAAAGAAAACATAGCTTTGTTCGCCCAAACACAGCGTCACACCTGTCCTGAAAGACAGTACTAAATACAGACTGAGGACAAGAGTGGCGCTGTTTCTGGAAGAAAGTTTTTTTCTAATATTGGATAACTCCTTTAGGCTAAGTTTTCTTTTGTGGCAAAAACTAGAGATGAGCGAACTTACAGTAAATTCGATTCGTCACGAACTTCTCGGCTCGGCAGTTGATGACTTTTCCTGCATAAATGAGTTCAGCTTTCAGGTGCTCCCGTGGGCTGGAAAAGGTGGATACAGTCCTAGGGAAAAGTCAGCAACTGCCGAGCCGAGAAGTTCGTGACGAATCGAATTTACTGTAAGTTCGCTCATCTCTAGCAAAAACGTCTCATTTGCCGCACTGTGGCCCGTCCATCATATGCATATTCATAATTCTTCGCTCTCAGGTCCTAGTGACATGTGAGAGAAGAATGCAGAAAATAGGCGGATATAGCACGGCAAACAGGACGCCGGCTCCCGCCCCCATTATGCACTAAACTGACTTTGCATACTAGCAATGGGGGCCAATATCTAGAAAACAGCTGCACCATTTTTATTAAAGGAGTACTCCGCTGCTCATCGTTTGGAACAAACTGTTCCGAACACTAGAGCCGGGAGTTTGAGACGACATAGCCCCGCCCCCTCATGACATCACGCCCGGCCCCCTCAATGCAAGTCTATGGGAGGGGGCGTGACAGCCGTCACGCCCCCTCCCATAGACTTGCATTGAGGGGGCCAGGCGTGCTGTCATGAGGGGGCGGGGCTATGTCGTCTCAAACTCCCGGCTCTAGTGTTCGGAACAGTTTGTTCCAAACGATGAGCAGCGGAGTACTCCTTTAAGCATAGCATCATTTTACTTCCGGGTGAACAGCCTTTCAGCTCGCACACCCATTTTGTTACTTGAAGGTACTTCAAGTACTTTAAAAAAGTTTAAAAAATACTATATTCATTGGGTGTGGTTTCAATCACATTGACCCACATAATAAAGATTATGTCATTTTTACCAAGTGCACTGCATGAAAAAAAAGCCCCAAAACTTGCTATTTTCTTTTCAATTTCCCCCCACAAGTATTTTTTTTTATTTATGTTTTGTTGTGCATTTTATCGTAAAATAAAAAGTATCAATACAAAGTACAATTGGCTGCGCAAAAAACAAGCCCTCATATGGGTCTGTAGTAGGGATCGACCGATATTGATTTTTTTTAGGGCAGATATCGAAAATATGTTAAAGGGGTTATCCAGGAAAAAACTTTTTTATATATCAACTGGCTCCAGAAAGTTAAACAGATTTGTAAATTACTTCTATTAAAAAATCTTAATCCTCACAGTACTTATTAGCTTCTGAAGTTGAGTTGTTCTTTTCTGTCTAAGTCCTCTCTGATGACACCTGTCTCGGGAACCGCCCAGTTTAGAAGCAAATCCCCATAGCAAACCTCTTCTACTCTGTGCAGTTCCCGAGACAAGCAGAGATGTCAGCAGAGAGCACTGTTGCCAGACAGAAAACAACAACTCGAGGGAACTGTGACCAAGGCATGATGGGAGTTGTAGTTCCGCAACAGATCAGAAGAACAGTGGCCAAAGAAAGATGGGAGTTGTAGTTTCTCAAAAGACCAGGGAAAAATGGCCAAACATAATGGGAGTTGTATTTCTGCAGCAGGTCAAAGGAACAGTGGCCAGAGCATGATGGGAGTTGTATTTTCAGCAGCTGATAATTATTGAAAGTATTAAGATTTTTTAATAGAAGTAATTTACAAATCTGTTTAACTTTCTGGAACCAGTTGATATAGTTTTTCCCTGGAATACCCCTTTAACTTTGAGGCCGATAAACTTATACCGATATTCCTGGTCATTGCGCAGCACACAGCAACAGCGCAGACCCCGGGAACTGGTCATTATAAAACCGGGGATGGGGGGAGGCAATGGGGCAGCGGCGGTCGACTCTGTCCGGGAGGCGGGGCATTATCAACAAGGTAATTGCCGATACCGATAATGTCCAAATTTCGTGAATATCGTCCGATAATCGGTCGATCCCTAGTGTGAACCCAGCCTTGTCCTATCAGATGCCATTACCTGATGAGTGATTTTATACATTCCTCCAGTCACCTGACCTATGATGTCACCTTATTTTCCCTGTGACTAACCCAGAGTGGATCAATTCTGCATACAAGTATCTGTAATGTGACGGTCATTATGTTACTTGGTCACCATGACAACAGTATAGTCGGAGACGGTCCCAGGACTTCTCTACCCTGTGATGGGGGAAATTCCATTACTTGTCATCTCTGACATGCCTCTTCATCATCGGCGGCGGGCACGCACCAACTTTAACCGCCTAAAGATTCCCAGAAGGGCGGGCGGCGGCGGCACGTGGTGAAGCTGCCAACACACTATAGTGGTGATCGGGGATTTCTAGGACTATAAATCTGCGGAACAACCACAGAGTCATTTCCATATCAATTTCTAACACTTATGTCATTTTGCGCAACAAGAATTTTTTTTTTTTTTTACTGGCAAACCCATAACATGGTAACGTAACCTTATGGTAGCGTTTCCCAACCAGTGTGCCTTCAGCTGTTGCAAAACTACAACTCCCATCATGGCCGGACACTGTTCGGCCTAGGGCATGATGGGAGTTGTAGTTTTGCAACACATGAGGGAGTGGGTTCACATGGCCGTCTGTAACCTTTTTTTTTTTATCCCCGTTTCGGTTCCGTTCTTGCAGGCTGTAAATGGAATAAAATAGGTTTTAAAAAAATGTTTTTTTACAATCAGTTTACATCCGTTTGTACTCGTTTCCGTTTTTTTTTTTGACGGAAAAAAAACCAAAGCAAAAAACGGAAGGAAAAACGGATACAGTAAATTTAACATTGAAATCTATAGGAAACAGATGAGCCTTTAATGTCATCCGTTTTTACTTCTGAGCATGCTCAGAACAAAAAAAAAATTTGGCTTTGGCTGTCCGGGCATGCTGGGAGTTGTAGTTTTGGAACATCTGGAGGCACCCTGGGTAGGGAAACACTGGGCTAAGGCATGGTGGCAGTTGTTATTTAGCAAAAGCTGGCAAGCCACCGCTCAAGGCAACAATGCTCAAGGCATGATAGGAGTTGTAGTTAACAGTCCAGGAGAACTGTGGCCAGGGCATGATGGGAGTTGTAGTTTTTCTACTGTGAGCCAAGCATCTAGCACCTTTATCTCAGCAGCCATTGCTAGACTACAACTCCCTTCATGCTATGACAGTCAACGACTGTCACTGCATGGTGAGAATTCTGCAACAGCTGAGGAGCCATAGAGGTTGGGAAACACTGCTCAGGGCAGGGCACGATGGGAGTTGTAGTTTTGCAACAGATCAGAGGAAGTGGCCAAGCATTATAGGAGTTGTATTTACTCAACAGATCAGGTTAAGTGGATAAGGCATAATGGGAGTTGTAGTATTGCAACAGATTGGGAGAACAGTGGCCAAAGAAAGATGGGAGTTGTAGTTTTGCAACCGGTCAAGGAAACAGTTGCCAGGGCATGATGGGAGTTGTAGTTTCGCAACAGATCAGAAGAACCGTGGCCAAAGAAAGATGGGAGTTGTATTTTCGCAAAAGATCAGGGAAAAATGGCCAAGCATTATGGGAGTTGTAGTTTTTCTACAGATCGAGGGAACAGTGACCAAGGCATGATGGGAGTTGTAGTTCCGCCACAGATCAGAAGAACAGTGGCCAAAGAAATATGGGAGTTGTTTCTCAGAAGACCAGGGAAAAAAGGCCAAACATAATGGGAGTTGTAGTTCCGCAGCAGGTCAAAGGAACAGTGGCCAGAGCATGATGGGAGTGGCAGTTTTTCAACGGCTGAAGAGCCGCAGATTGTCAAACACTGCTCAGGGCATGCTGGGAGTTGTAGTTTTACAGGCGGATATATTTCCAGTCACTGACAGCATGCAGGGATCCTATACGATGACACTGTACGTATATTGGAAGGCTGCAGAACATTTCATTCACTTAAATCCTCCCAACCACGGATTAGCGTCAACCTCGCTGGTTAATCTTCGAAAAACGTTCGCCGTAGTAACCGCCATCGCGTCGCTACGCAAAAGTCATACAAAAACATCCTAATAACATCTACCCTATTGATTTTTACCAATATTTCAGCATTAATAACATAGCAAAAAAAACTAAAATAAAATCCCTACTGCATCTGAAATGGCTGATAACAGGGAACAACAGACCTGTCACTCTGCAGAACTACAAGTCCCAGCATGCTCTGACAGCCGAAGGCTGTCAGAGCATGCTGGGACTTGTAGTTCTGCAGCAGCTGGACAGAGCACAGCTTGATAAGATTAGTACACAGTGAGGAGAACTACAAGTCCCAGCAGCCCCTGCTCGCTGCGGTAGCTATGACTTGTAGTTCCAGCACAAGGATGACTATGACCTGTGTCCGCCGCGATCTCCAGGACAGCGCCAATTGTCATCCGCAGTGTGTGCGCACAGCCCGGGCACGTCCCGCACCTCACCGCCGCTCCAAACACGGCCTGACAGCGGCCCCTCTGCCCCCTTACCCTCTCTCCGCTGCTCCCTCCGGTTTCCGGTCTCCCCGGTCTCCGACAACCCGGAAATACAACCAGCAAGCTCCTTCCACTAGCACAAAATGGAGTCACCGCAAGGGGCGTGGCGCTGTGCTCACTGACGCCATCACGTTTAGCACGCTTGCGGCCATGTTGGAAAGGTCAGAGGTATTGTTGCTGGAGCGCCGCCATGTTGGGAAGGTCAGAGCAATAAAGTGAAAATGATGACATACGGTGGCCTGGATGGATCAGTCTGTCTGAAAACCAAAACAGCTTTCGTTTTTACCAGAAAGCCGAGATGTGAGTGGTTGCTATGGGCAACGCCAGACAGTTTTATTTTCAGGCAATAGTAGTTTCATTATCATTGAAAAAATATTACAATTATTATTATGAGATACTGTATGTGATGTGGATAGCATTAACCCCTTAAGGACTCAGCCCATTTTGGCCTTAAGGACTCAGACAGTTTAATTTTTACGCTTTCATTTTTTCCTCCTCGCCTTCTAAAAATCATAACTCTTTTATATTTTCATCCACAGACTAGTATGAGGGCTTGTTTTTTGCGCGACCAGTTGTCCTTTGTAATGACATAACTCATTATATCATAAAATGTATGGCGCAACCAAAAAACACTATTTTTGTGGGGAAATTAAAACGCAATTTTGCTAATTTTGGAAGGTTTTGTTTTCACGCCGTACAATTTATGGTAAAAATGACGTGTGTTCTTTATTCTGAGGGTCAATACGATTAAAATGATACCCATTATTACATACTTTTATATTATTGTTGCGCTTAAAAAAAATCACAAACTTTTTAACCAAATTAGTACGTTTATAATCCCTTTATTTTGATGACCTCTAACTTTTTTATTTTTCCGTATAAGCGGCGGTATGGGGGCTAATTTTTTGCGCCATGATCTGTACTTTGTTTTTGATACCACATTTGCATATAAAAAACTTTTAATACATTTTTTATAATTTTTTTTTTAATAAAATGTATTAAAAAAGTAGGAATTTTGGACTTTTTTTTTTTTCGTTCACGCCGTTCACCGTACGGGATCATTAACATTTTATTTTAATAGTTCGGACATTTACGCACGCGGCGATACCAAATATGTCTATAAAAAAAAAAATTTACGCTTTTTGTGGGTAAAATAGGAAAAACAGGACGTTTTACTTTTTTATTGGGGGAGGGGATTTTTCACTTTTTTTTTACTTTTACATTTTTTCACATTTTTTTTACACTTGAATAGTCCCCATAGGGGACTATTCATAGCAATACCATGATTGCTAATACTGATCTGTTCTATATATAGGACATAGAACAGATCAGTATTATCGGTCATCTCCTGCTCTGGTCTGCTCAATCTCAGACCAGAGCAGGAGACGCCGGGAGCTGGAAGGAGGAAGGTGAGGGGACCTCCGTGCGGCGTTCTGAATGATTGGATCCCCGCAGCAGCGCTGCGGGCGATCCGATCATTCATTCAAATCGCGCACTGCAGCAGATGCCGGGATCTGTATTGATCCCGGCACCTGAGGGGTTAATGGCGGACACCCGCGAGATCGCGGGCGTCGGCCATTGACGGCGGGTCCCTGGCTGCGATCAGCAGCCGAGATCAGCTGCGCATGACACGGGCATCGCTCCGATGCCCGCGGTTATGCACAGGACGTAAATGTACGTCCTGGTGCGTTAAGTACCACCTCACCAGGACGTACATTTACGTCCTGCGTCCTTAAGGGGTTAAAGGGAAACTCCATCCCTAAATATCTTATCCCCTATCCAAAGGATTGAGCGTAAGATGTCTGATCACGCCATTTTGTAACTTTTGGGGGCTTCAGTTTCTACATAGTGCATTTTTCGGTAAAAATGACATGTTCTATTTATTCTGTAGGTCCATACGATTACGATACCCAATTATTTTGTTTTACTACTTTTAGAAAATGATTATGCCTAAAATTGTCCACTTCTGACCCCTAAGGCTAAGTTTCTACTTGGTTTTTTGTCCTGCGTTTTTTGGTTTGAAAAAAACGCAAGAAAAAACGTCTGAAAAAACGCCAGTGCAATCTCCTGTATCTGGCGTTTTTTCTGGCGTTTTTTCATTTGCGTGGAAATTGCATTTTTGACACCTTGGCAGTTAATTTCGGTACCCAAAATTTGTTGAGTACCAAAACAAAAAAAAAAGGATGCAGTAGTGACGGAAAAAATTTATTTAACAAAATTTTAATTTTTTATAAGCGGGCGGCCGCTCTTCTATGATCCCCTGTAGAGATGAGCGAACTTACAGTAAATTCAATTCGTCACGAACTTCTCGGCTCGGCGGTTGATGAGTTTTCCTGCATAAATTAATTCAGCTTTCAGGTGCTCCAGTGGCCTGGAAAAGGTGGATACAGTCCTAGGAGACTCTTTCCTAGGACTGTATCCACCTTTTCCAGCCCACGGAGCACCGGAAAGCTGAACTAATTTATGCAGGAAAAGTGAGAAACCGCCGAGCTGAGAAGTTCGTGACGAATCGAATTTACTGTAAGTTTGCTCATCTCTAGTCCCCTGCACTGCCGTATATATACACATATTCCTATTTCCCACAGAGAGTTGTGATTGGCTGGAACCATCTGGCCAATCACAGCTGTCTGCGGGAAATGTGAATAGGTGTATATATGTGCAGGGGACCATAGAAGAGCGACCGCAGCATCTATACATTATACAGGAGGATCACAACGGGTGATCTGTCAATTAGAACAGGTACTACTACTCCCATCATTGAACATTGTGTTCCATGCTGGGAGTAGTAGTACTCCCTAAGGGTGCGTTCACACGCTCTTTGTTTTTGCGGGTTTTCCACAGCGTATTTGAAAGGGGCGGGCTCTTCTCAGCTGTCCATAGCAGATTGTACGCAGCGGAATTTACGCTGCGGAAAATCTGCCGCGAGCCCCATTGAAGTCAGTAGGGACTTCAAAATAAAGAAAAAAAAGTGAAAAACACACAAACACTACATTTTTATTATTGCCGTCTACATTTTTAGGTCCCGTCCCGCGCACAAAAATTGATCCCTGTTTAAAAATGTATAAAAATTTTGTAAAAAGATAAATTTCGTTAGATACAATTTTTTCCATCACTACTGTATCTTTTTTATAATTTTTTTTAAATGGTACCCTATGGATGGCTAAAGTCCAAAAGAGAATAAAAAATGCCTGAAAAAACGCCAAAGTTAAAGCCCACATGGCGTTTTCCTTGGCATTTTTTTACTCCCATAGACTTCTATGGGAGAAAAATGCCACGATTTTGACAAAAAAAAAATCACCAGTGGCTCAACATGCTGTGATTTTACAAAACTGCCAAGGAGCTGAAAAACGCCCAAAAAGAGTGAAAAAAAAACACCAAAAGGATTAAAAAACGCCAAACTAAGAAAAAACCAAGTGGAAAAATAATTTTGCAATTTCTCATTGATTTACACCTGGCCGCAGTGTTTTTTGGCCAAAAAAATGCCATGTGGCTGAATTGGCTAAAAAAAAAAAGAAAAAAGTAGAAACTTAGCCTAATATTCTTTTATTTTTTTCATGTAGGGGGCTGAATGAGGGAACATTTGTCGCGCCATGATCTGTAGTTTTTATCAGTACCATTTTTGTTTTGATGGGACTTTTTATCTCTTTTTATACATTTTTTTCTGGTATATGGAGTGACCAAAATTACGCAATTCTGGACTTTGGTATTTTTTTACTTGTACGCCATTGACTTTGTGGTTTAATTAACATTATATTTAACATTATACTATAATAGTTCGGACATTTACGTAAGATACCACATATGTATGTGTTTATTTTTGTCTACTTTATTTTATTTAAAAAATGTGAAAGGGGAGTGATTCAAACTTTCATTAGGAAAAGGGGTTTATTTACATTGATTAACTTTTTTTTTTTTTTTACCTTTTATTCATTTTTTTACAGTCTAATAGGGGACTCATACATGCCATGGCTACCTGCAGCACTTGAGCGTCAATCAGAAGGGGCGGAGGCAAGTAGGGCCCCACCTTTTATTTTTTCATATATGGAGATTAGAGAAGAGCGAACTTACAGTAAATTTGATTCGTCACGAACTTCTCGGCTCGGCAGTTGATGACTTTTCCTGCGTAAATTAGTTCAGCCTTCAGGTGCTTCGGTGGGCTGGAAAAGGTGGATACATTCCTAGGAAAGAGTCTCCTTGTTACGCCGAGCGCTCCGGGTCCCTGCTCCTCCCCGGAGCGCTCGTGGCGTTCTCCTCTCTGCAGCGCCCCGGTCAGACCCGCTGACCGGGAGCGATGCACTGACATTCACGATGGGGATGCGATTCGCATAGCGGGACGCGAACACTCGCGAATCGCATCCCAAGCCACTTACCCGTCCCGGTCCCCGGCTGTCACGTTCTGGCGCGCGCGGCTCCGCTCCATAGGGCGCACGCGCCAGCTCTCTAAGATTTAAAGGGCCCAGTGCACCAATGAGTGGTGCCTGGCCCAATCAGTCTAATTAGCCTCACCTGCTCCCTGGCTATTTAACCTCACTTCCCCTGCACTTCCTTGCTGGATCTTGTTGCCTTGTGCCAGTGAAAGCGTTTAGTGTTGTCCAAAGCCTGTGTTCCAGTTCTTCTGCTACCCTCATTGACTACGAACCTTGCCGCCTGCCCCGACCTTCTGCTGCGTCTGACCTCGCCTCTGTCTAGTCCTTCTGTCCCACGCCTTCTCAGCAGTCAGCAAAGTTGAGCCGTTGCCGGTGGATATGACCTGGTTGCTACCGCCGCAGCAAGACCATCCCGCTTTGCGGCGGGCTCTGGTGAAAACCAGTAGCAAACCTAGAACCGGTCCACCGACACGGTCCACGCCAATCCCTCGCTGACACAGAGGATCCACATCCAGCTAGCCGAATCCTAACACTCCTAGGACTGTATCCACCTTTTCCAGCCCATGGGAGCACCGGAAAGCTGAACTAATTTATGCAGGAAAAGCCAACAACTGCCGAGCCGAGAAGTTTGTGACGAATCAAATTTACTGTAAGTTCGCTCATCTCTAATGGAGATTTTGGCCCTTTTGAATGCTTTTTATTCAGTTATTTTGTGATAAATGAACTGACCAAAAAAAACATAATGTCACTTGGTCTGGAGTTTCCGCTATTCACTGTGTGGGATCAATAATGGTATATTTTAATAACTCCACATGCGGAGATACCAAACATGTTTTTATTTTATTTAGTTTACATTTTTTTTGTATATGGAAAATGGGAAAAGGGGGTGATTTAAACTTTTAGTAGTGAAGAGGTTCATTTATATAGGTGTTAAAGAGGCACTGTCATTGTTAAAAACTTTTCATATATTGCAGGACTCATTATAATATGACATTTCACAATATACACCTGTTAAAAAAAATTTACATTTTCACCTGAAATTCAAGCTCAAAATAGCTGCCACTAGGGGTCGCCTGTCTTTTAGCCAGACAGACTAGTCTAGATTTTACAGCATTCTGGATACCTGCCGTAAAGCATACCAATATCCAGTATAGGAGATTTCTATTGTGTATGCAAAACTACAGATAAAGGATGTGTGGCCATGCTGGGAGCTGTAGTTTTACAACAGCTGGAGGCAACACTGCTCTAACACAGTTATTTACAGTTGTTACTAAACTACAACTCCCAGCATGCTTAAATATTCAAAGCTTTCTCGGACTCCTGAATGACAAAGAAGTTGATCAGACATTCAGGAGTCTGTGAAAGATGAATGACACACATAGTGACAGCTATGCTTATTAGCATCCAGCTTTACTAGGAGAAGATAAAACAGAGAGAACATGTATTCATAAAAATGCGGTACTTTTATCTAAAAAATCCTTGCACTAATTGTATAAAGATCTATTCTTATATTTATACATTTTGTCCTGTTATAAATTCACCATAATGTCTTCTAATTACTGCAGGCAAGCTCCAAGCATCTTCCTCTGACACATGACACAGCATAAAACCAGAGAGGAAAGGGTTACAGAGTAGAGAGTACTGATTGGCTGACTGCACAGGCTTGCTCCTGTGAGGGAGACAGACTGACACGCCCCCTCCAGCCTGCACAATGAAAAAGTAACTCACCAGCAGATAAATGCTTATATCTCTGGATATATAGGTCAGAGACACATAAAAATTATATGCACATGATCAGGATTGGGTCCTGATTAACATATCACTTTTTTCTTTTTTTTGCACTATGACAGGAACGCTTTAACAGTGTTTGATGTTTTATTTTATACTTAATTAGTTTCCCTAAGGCACAGATGTAATGGCTCAATGCAGGATATATATCCTGCATTGAGCCATCACATCTGCACCCTATTGGTAGAGTCTGCAAAAAAGAAAATGGCTAAAGTGGTATTCTTAGTTCACCAGATATAGTTCACCAGATAGAGGATAAGTGTTGGTTCATGGGGGGGCCCAACCGCTGGAACCACAACCATATCAAGAACTGGTGTGGTGGCTAATGGGGTGGCGTGTATAGATGTATTGACAGGGTAGTGTGACTGCCATAGAATTTGTGATGCCAGGATAATGTTAACCTCCACACTCCAAGAATAAGCAGCTTCCTGGGCCAAGCACTGGGGCAATAAAGACCACAGATGAAGGGTTACGGAAACTACTTTTACTGGACGTTCTTGTAGGCAGATGTTACAGTCCATGCATTATAACAGCAAGCTTTTAGTGCAATAATTGGGGAAAAGTTGCATAGGATATCACTTTAGATCACTGGGCACAATGTAGTTACAATGGGACTTGTAGTTATGGTGCATATATGACAACTTAACTTGGCTCAGCTGGACTTTAGACTGACTTCGGAGACAACCAGCACAGGCTTGGGGTACTCCATGCTACATCCACAGAATTTCTTAAATTCCAGGCGGGAACTTTGACATTTGGGCCGGAGCTGCCAGACGCTTTCCCACTCATTATCCTTGACTTGGGCCCTTTCGGCTCTAAGGCAACTTCTTCCCACAACTGGACTTTGACCAACTTGACCTGGATGGCGGAATGCTAGCGGTTTAGTGTAGTTGCTTGACACTTGACTTCTCCACACACTCCACAGATTTCTGTGACTTGTACGCTGCACTAAGTTTCTACCTCTCTCCACACTACACAGACTCTTCTCTCCTCCTTGCCCAGGACCGGACTTCCTCTCCTCTCCGCACACTAGACTCAACTCCTGTCCTTCTCTTCACAACCACTACTGACTAATCCTTCCTGTCTAGCCAGACTAGGGGGCTTAGGGCTGTATTCTAATTGGCCACAGTGATCACATGACAACCCTGCAACCTTTCCCTTAAAGGAGTACTTCGATGCACCACAAAAAAAAAAAAAAAATGCCACAATGTAGCCCATTAACTGTAGCCCATTAACTTACCCCTCAATCTTGTTAAACGGCCCAGCCGTTCTCATGTTACGGCCGCCCGGAGTTCCTGGCCCACGCTGGGAAAAACTACATCTCTCAGCATGCCCGCTCCTGACATCCGGCCAGCTCCTGCCCTCCCCCTGATTGAATGACAGCGCTTAGGTGGGCGTTTGCTGAGCTGAGCCTATGACAGCTCAGATCAGCGAATAAATGAATAAATTAACTTAGGAGGAGTAGCCGACTCTGAGCTGGGAGGCCGGCACAGCCCGCAGTGACTCATGGGATTGATGAGTCACCGGGCGAAGATGGAGCCGGATCGTGAAGAAGATGCAGTCAAGCGTCATCAGAGGACCCAGCTTCCGGCCAGATGGAAAAGCAAGGAGAAGTCCGGGAAGAAGCCGACATGGACAATGTGAGTATATTACAATGTGATATAACTTTTATTAATGCTTCATTTCCCCCATAAACAGGTTGCGTCGGAGTACTCCTTTAAAGGCACAGTACACTTTATACAGAATAAACAGCATACGTTAGCATAAAACATGGGATATTAAATGCAAAATTAAAGTTCCCTAAAGCTGTGGACCGAAAGAGACACCTGAGCTGACAGGGCAAGCAGAGTAGTGTGTTCTGTACCGGGTCACCACACTGGACCCGAGTCTTTGTTTTAAAAATAGTGGCAAGTTGCACATACATGCTGCTGCTTCATTTATTGTCCAAAGAATAGACAGTGTTCGGCTATCTCTTACATCTCCATAGACCAGTGTTTTCTATCCAGTGTGCCTCCAGCTGTTACTAAACTACAGCTCTCTTGATGCCCAGACAACCAAAGGCTGTCCAGGCTTGCCGGGGCTGTACTTGTGCAATAGCAGCTGGCAACCAGGTTGGGAAACACTGCCGTAGACAATGAATAGAGCAGCAACATGCATGTGTGACAAAGAAAGACTTGAGGCCCCTTGTTGAGACCAATGCAGGTCCCAGCAGTCAGAGCCCCCAAGATTTGACAACTAGTTTTCACTCCAGCTGTCGCAAAACTATTACTCTCAGTGGCCTGGACAGTCTAGCATTATATGTGTATATTTTTGTCACTGCAGCTATTGCCTGTGTGTCTCTGTGAGGAGACCAAATACAGGAAGTGAGGGTGGACAAGCAGGGATCTGTACAGTGAGGACAAGCAGGGATCTGTACACTGAGAACAAGCAGGGCTCTGTACAGTGAGGACAAGCAGGGATCTGTACACTGAGAACAAGCAGGGCTCTGTACAGTGAGGACAAGCACGGTAAGTTTAACGTGCATTGTGGGTAAATTGTTTGAAGGACTTATAAGGGATTACATACAGGAATACATAGGGGATAATTGTATTATAAGTGATAACCAGCATGGGTTTACTAAGGATAGAAGTTGTCAAACCAATCTAATTTGCTTTTATGAAGAGGTGAGTAGAAGCCTTGACAGAGGAATGGCTGTGGATATAGAGGGGGGGCTGTGGATATAGAGGGGGGCTGTGTATATAGAGGGGGGCTGTGTATATAGAGGGGGGCTGTGTATATAGAGGAATGGCTGTGGATATAGTGTTTCTGGATTTTGCTAAAGCATTTGATACTGTCCCTCATAGACGTCTGACAGGTAAGTTAAGGTCTTTGGGTTTGGAAATTTTAGTTTGTAACTGGATTGAACACTGGCTCATGGATCGTACCCAGAGAGTGGTGGTCAATGATTCGTACTCTGATTGGTCCCCGGTTATTAGTGGTGTACCCCAAGGTTCAGTACTCGGCCCGCTGTTGTTTAATTTATTTATCAATGATATAGAGGATGGTATTAACAGCTCTGTTTCTATCTTTGAAGATGACACCAAGCTTTGTAGCACGGTACAGTCTATAGAGGATGTGTATATAGAGGGGGGCTGTGTATATAGAGGAGGTGTATAAGTTACAAGATGACTTGGATAGACTAAGTGTCTGGGCATCCACTTGGCAAATGAGGTTCAATGTGGATAAATGTAAAGTTCTGCATCTGGGTACTAATAACCTGCATGCGTCGTATGTCTTAGGGGGGATTAAACTGGCAGAGTCACTGGTAGAGAAGGATCTGGGTGACTTGTAGATCACAGACTACAGAATAGCATGCAATGTCAGGCTGCTGCTTCCAAAGCCGGCAGGATATTGTCATGTATCAAAAGAGGCATGGACTCAAGGGACAGGGACATAATACTCCCCCTTTATAAAGCATTGGTATGGCCTCACCTGGAATATGCTGTTCAGTTTTGGGCACCAGTCCATAAAAGGGACACTGTGGAGCTGGAAAGGGTGCAGAGACGCGCGACTAAACTAATATGGGGCATGGAACATCTTAGCTATGAGGAGCGATTAAAGGAGTTACAATTGTTTAGTCTTGAGAAGAGACGTTGAAGGGGGGATTTGATAAACGTATATAAGTATATTAATGGCCCATACAAAAAATATGGAGAAACTGTTCCAGGTTAAACCCCTCCAAAGGACGAGGGGGCACTCCCTCCGTCTGGAGAAGAAAAAGTTTAGTCTCAAGGGGCGACACGCCTTCTTTACCATGAGGACTGTGAATTTATGGAACGGTCTACCTCAGGAACTGGTCACAGCAGGAACAATTAACTGCTTTAAAACAGGATTAGATACATTCCTGGAACAAAATAACATTAATGCTTATGAAGAAATATAAAATCCCATCCCTTCCCCAATATCACGCCACACCCCTACCCCTTAATTCCCTGGTTGAACTTGATGGACATATGTCTTTTTTCGACCGTACTAACTATGTAACTATGTAACTATATTACAAATATTCTTATAGCCACAAGGAGTAAATCCAGCTCACCCCTCCAAGATCCGCCGGCCGCGGCACGGACTCAGCCCGGACACTGCTGATATCAATCCAAGAGAACATAGAACGATGTCCAGCGCACCCAAGTGCTCGAATGCTTAGTGTTTTATTATAGACACAGCAACGTACAGGGAGATAGCAGTGACGCATTTCGATCGGCTAAGCGATCTTAGTCATACTGATACGTCTATCTGAATGTTGGAAGTCCTATATAGGGGAGGTGTCATAGGCCCAGGTGTGTCCAAAATAGGCACACCTGTGCGCCAGACACACCCCCAGACAGGAAAAACAAACACCTTTACCAAAGAAGTGATGATATATAAAAACAAGACATAACATAATGCATTACATCTTTTGGTAAATCCTAATGTACAATAATAATCATAAAATTACATATGGACCCTAATAGACATAGTTATAAGATCTATTACAAATGTATAAAAATTAAATACATGTATAGTGAACAATAAAGGAAAAACAAACCAATACAGAATTGGTAAGATTAAAGCAGTATGATCATGGTATGCTTATCCTTCATGTGGTTATACAAACATTTACAGACTCTGTTGTTGTTGTAGAAAAGTGGTACCTCCTACATGCATATATATGTATATATATCTCTTCATGAAGAATAAACATGTTATTACTGTTATTTTTGTATATTTGTGTGAAGGACTTGATATAAAGGAAATACTCTAGGAGGGGTGCAGAATACGGTCTCATAGATTGTGAGGTTAGTATGCTTTGATCATACGTGTGGAAAGTATTTTAGTAATGTAAGATCACATCCTGCCTTTTGTTAAGGCCCATAGGATGTCTACTCTCGAGACGCATGATCCAGTACACTTCTCTGTCTAGAAGCTTTTGTCTGTGATCGCCCCCTCTTACTGGGGCCATAACTCTCTCGATGCCCTGGAGCTCGAGGGAGTCATAGCTGCCACCATGTTTTTCTGCACAGTGTTGGCTAATCATGGAAACGTGTCGGGAGTTAAAATGCTTAACATCTGATAGATGCTTCCTGATTCTGACTTTTAAGGGGCAAGTAGTACACCCCACATATTGCATATTGCACTCCCGACACGTCACCAGGTATACCACATAAGATGTGTTGCAGTTGATATACTGTTTAATTATAAATAAATTATAAATATATGTTTCGTTTCTTGCAGTGGAAACAAATTTTTTCGATATATGCATAATGCTGCAGCATATACATCTCTTATAGCCGCACTTATATGAGCCAGTGGTGCTCAGCCACATAGCTGATTTTGGGTTGTTGGAGGAGAAGAGACTTGGAGACACCATCTGTCCTATGGTTGGAGCTTTTCTCGGGACACATCTGTAACCACCACTCAGCGCAGATCTGTACATGGGATCACTGCTAATAATGGGCATATATTTGTCAATGATTTTCGTGATTTCCCTGTACTGTGCACTGTACTGAGTGACAAAGGTGACAGGTTGTTGATCTTTCTTCGTCTCTCTTTTACTTTGTAACAAAAGATCAGACCTATTTTTGGCTTTCGCCACGTTGGTGGCATGTGTTATATGCCATTTCTTATATCCTCGCATAAGTAATCGCGCCCCCACGGCATTAGCTAGCTCTGTACAAGCATGGCTCTGTACACTGAGGACAAGCAGGGCTCTGTACACTGAGGACAAGCAGGGCTCTGTACACTGAGGACAAGCAGGGCTCTGTACACTGAGGACAAGCAGGGCTCTGTACACTGAGGACAAGCAGGGCTCTGTACACTGAGGACAAGCAGGGCTCTGTACACTGAGGACAAGCAGGACTCTGTACACTGAGGACAAGCAGGGCTCTGTACACTGAGGACAAGCAGGGCTCTGTACACTGAGGACAAGCAGGGCTCTGTACACTGAGGACAAGCAGGGCTCTGTACACTGAGGACAAGCAGGGCTCTGTGCAGTGGCAGGGCTCTGTGTAGTGAGGCTCTGTGACATGCTCCCGGCTCATGTAGCAAAATGATTGACAGTCCAGGAGCCTGCAGAGAGCCCTACTTGTCCTTCCCTAACTTCCTGCATTTTGTCTCCTCGCAGAGACACACATGCAATATCTGTAAGGACAGCGTTTTTTCATCTTAAAATATACATCTTTTTCTAACCAATGTATATTTCAAATATACTTATAATGTTATTATCTACATTATATAAAAAGTTTTTGCTAACGACCGATACAGTTTAATCTACCATATACGGAAAAAAAGAATTCCTAAGAATAGCAGAATTGTTCAGTATAAACACAGCAGCCAGACCCAAATAAGTATCTGTAACAATTGTTAGCACAGGTTATACAACAGCCCAGATCAATGTATCACCCACGCTGAGTACAAAATAAAAAATATGTTATCAAACAATAGGATAAAGGAAAGGTATAGATCCTAAACCCATCAAAAACCACATATCGATTAAATAATCAAGTACACGAGGCAGAGAGGTAAATAACTACCTGATATTGAACTATGTTCCCAACGCACATTTCTGCCCCTATAAACAATGCATCAAAACATAGGGACATCTTCAGGGGAACAATGCACCAAATACACGGGTGCTACCGAATGATAAACATAAACACACCCCCTAGCAATTCAAAGGTGTGATGAACAACCGATAATAAATACAGTTCAATCTGTAATGAATCCATGGTAAGGAAAAAAGGTTGGGGTAAAAGGGATCAGGAGTCTTGGGCAGAATGTACATATTTATATAAAAAATTCCTTTGGAACTTTGTTCTGGCCTTGCTTTCTTTCACCTGTGATACTATGGACCTACTATGTAGACTAGAGGGCCTCTTGTTGAAAAGATTACCATTCTGGCCACAATCGATGTGGAGGCCCTCTACTCCTCTATATCCCAATCCACTGGGATACATGCCATGACCCACTACCTTTCCTCTTGGAGCATCCACTTACAGGCCCACAACCAATTCGTACTAGACCTTTTGAATTATGTGCTGATTACATGATATGTTCAAATGACATTCTATTAAACAGGCAGGACTACCACCAGCTCAAATGGTTCCACAATGGGGAGCCCTTTTGCTCCCACATATGCCAACTTGCTTCTGGGCTTCTGGTTGTCCACTACTGCCTTCGTGGTTTAATAGGGAGCGTGCAATATTTTGATCACGTTACTTTGATGGCATTCTCATTTTGTGGACCGGTACCATATCTAAGATGTGCTTCGGCTTTTGGGCAACAAGCTTGGAAAGTTTAGCCTTCCTGGACGTTTTCATCTCCAAAAATGTTTTGGAAGGCCTAAAGACAACTGTTTTCAGAAAAAAAAGACCTAAAACTCTATGCGATGGAAGAGCTGCCACCAGGGTCCCCTCTAATGGGGTATCCCGAGGGGCTATTATCTTAGTCTGGTTTGAGCTGTTCGGAAACTGGGGATTTTTATAAAACAGGCCAGTGATCTGAGAGCCCATTTCCTTGAGAGGGGTTATCCTGACTATGTCCTCAAACCAGCATTTAAATTTGTCACAGGGCAAACAGTAGGGACCCTCTACTCACTCCTAGGATAAGGGACTCTATTCCTCAGCCCTCAGAATTATAGGCCTCCAGCGAGGTCAGAGCAATCTTGACAAAACATTGGAATGTCCTAAAGCTGGATCCGGACCTAGCAGATGTTATTGGTGATTCCTCTGCTATTACATTTCATAAGGGTCACAGCCTGGATGATACTCTGACCCCTGATTCACTGAGCTCCCCTGCCTCCTCAATATTCACCACCCAGCCTGCCGCCATGATGAATAGAGAGCAGAGCGCTCACCCCTGGCAGGCTGAAGTCATTTGCAATTCCAGGCAATCTGGCTTTACCACTATCTATTTTCCCTACCATGTATCCATTACAGATTGGAACTTTATTTATTGCCTGTTGTTCATTACACCTTTCAGTGGAGGGAACATAGTCAGGTAGGTATTTACCTCTCTTTTACAATGTACTTGATTATTTAATCCATATGTCATTTTTGATGGGTTTAGGATCTATATTTTTACCTTTATCCTATTGTTTGGTAACATCTTTACTTTTTTGTACTCAGTGTGAGTGATATATTGATCTGGGCTGTTGTATAATCTGTGCTAACAATTGTTTCAAATCCTTATTTAGGTCAGGCTGCTGTGTTTATACTGAACTATCTGTTATTCTTAGGAATACAGTATTTCTGTATTTGGTGGACTTTAGAGTTATGTACGGCATCTCTATCATCTTCTCGGGATATCTTTTTAAACCCTTTAAAGGGGTATTCCGGCTTTATACATTTTATCCCCTATCCAAAGGATAGGGGATAAGATGTATGATCTCCAGCAGCGGCACCCCTGCAATCTCGGTGCAGCCCCCTGCATTCTGTGCTGGGCACTGCCTCCGAGACGGGAACATGACATCTACCCATTAGGGATCGACCGATTATCGGTTTGGCCGATATTATCGGCCGATATTCACGATTTTCTACGTTATCAGTATCGGAAATTACCTTGCCGATAATGCCGATAATGCGGGCACTTTAAATCAATGAACTGCAGCAGCTTTTGCGGGGCCAGAGACCGCCGCCGCCCGCTTCTCTCCCCCTGCCTGTCCTGGGGTCCTGAGTCCAACCACCGCCGCTTCCCGATTGCCTCCCCTCTGGCCATAGACCGTCGCTGCCCCATTGCCTCCCCCATCCCCAGTTTTATAATTACCTGTTCCTGGGGGGTCTTCACTACTTCTGGCTCCAGCGTCATCCTGAGCTGTCACTGTGCGCCGGGCCACTGACGGTGACGTCGCATTGAGGACTCATCATTGCGCAGGGCACAGCAACAGCGCAGGACGTCGCAGGAGCCCGAAGTAGTGCGGACCCCAGGAACAGGTAATTATAATTATATCCCTAGACCGGTGAGTCTGTTCATGGTGAAGGCCAGGCTGGTGACCGGGGACAACACTCCTCCGGTGTCCGGGTACAGCATGCTCCGGCCGCAGGGCAGCAGAGTGCAGGGCCAGGACAGGGCTTCGGAGGGGCGGCTGGGGCTGAACTCACTCAGCAGCTTCTCCATCTCCATTGTGCAAAGCGGCAGGGTTGGACTCAGGACAGCAGCGGTGGTGGTTGGACACAGGGCGGGCAGCGGTGGTGGTTGGACTCAGGACCCCAGGACAGGCAGGGGGAGAGAAGCTGGCGGCGGTCTCTGGCCCCGCAAAAGCCGCTGCAGTTCATTGACTTAAAGCACCGGGGGGGGGGGGGGGGGGGTTGGATGGGTTAAAATGCACGGAATATGGGTATAAGTTATTGGCTATTGGCCTGAAAGTTCACAGGTTATCGGTATCAGCTTTAAAAAATCAATATCGGTCGATCCCTACTACCCATCACAGTTTTGTCTTTGTCAAAATCTTTGTCTGTTCGTAGAAAAATAAGAAAAATATGTATGTAGAAAAATAAGTGGGATCAGCTTAAAACTAGTGAGTGAGTTAGACCCGGTGTGGTCACAACTTTTGAGATATCTAGGCAACGAGTTATCCCAAGAATAAAGTTAATAGCTAGCTGATCTGTATCGATCTGACATCAGGGACAACCACCTATCATAGCTCTAGACACTGTCTATGGGAGTTTTGAACATAGCAGAGTTCAGCAGAGTTCAGTCACGTTTCACAGAGGATGAATGGAGCAATCATCAAGCATATGCATTACCATTCCATTTACTTGAAGGATAACTGTCCTCCGTTCTTGCAATCAATGGGGGTACCAGGGTTCGGACCTCCACCAATCAGCTAGCTATCATCTATCCATAAGTTTTAATCTTGAGATATCTAGTGACAATTGAACATTTCAGATATATCAGCCAGCAAATGATCAGTCAGTTCTTGAAATTGATTTGTTGGAAGCAGAAAAATGGGCAAGCATAAACAGCTAAGACAAAACTGTGATGGGTAGACCTTTGGGTCAGAGCATCTCCTATGGCTGGTCTTGTGGGGTGTTCTTGGTGTGTAATGGTAAGTACCTACCAAAAGTGCTCCACAGAAGGAAAACGAGTAAAACAAATTTCCCAGATCGCAATTTAATCGATCATTTATGGTATGTGCTTGAAAAACAAGTTCGATCCATGGAGGCCACGCCTTGCAACCTGCAGGGCTTACAGGATCTTCTGTAAATGCCAGATACCACAGAACACCTTCACAGGTTTTGTCCAGTTCAGGGCTCAATGGGTTATAGCCGGAGGGCTGGGTATACACATGAGGGGGGAGGGTTTGGAGTTTGCTTATACACATGGAGTGATGTTGGCGTCTGTCTATACATGTGGGGTAGGAGGGTAGATAGGGATCTGCCTATACACATGGGAAGGGGGGTTGGGAGTTTGCCTATATAAATGGGGAGAGGGGTTGGGGTCATCCTATATACATTGAGACAGGCATTCTGGATATGCATGGGATGGGGGGTAGGAGTCTGCTTATTTTCATAGGGTGTGGAGGTCTGGCTAAAACCACACCCATAATAAACCACACCCATAACAAACCACAACCTCACGGGACATAAGGAGGGGTTTGGGTGAGAATAGGGTAAGTACAGAGGTGGGGCAAAGGGTGATGTCTTGCATGGGGCTGTTACTTTATTTGGCCCGTCTCTGGACTGAACCACTTAACCCTTTCTTTATCCTGCCAGGGTGATATTATCTCCACAACTCCAGCAGATTTCCCAGAGCTATTCCACCCAGACTCACAATACACTTAACAATAACCTACAAATATAGTGACCAAATTATGTCAAAACAACAACCACTTGTGTGAGACCTGCATCTGCAACTATATAATCCTATAAAGTAGACCCCACTAATCAAAAAATAATACCAAAATACCAATAAAAATTATATCTTTATTTTCAATTCAAATATAATTACATGACAAAAATGAGTGACCCCACATATATCCCATAAAACCATAACATACATGCACAAGACATTTAAAAATACATAGGAGGGAAAACAGGAATGACTGACCAATATATGTATAAGGGACCTGATGAAAAGATATCCCAAGTATGGCACTGAAACTCCAATTTGCAATGTCAGTAAGGGGATATAGTACTAGTAATTACATAGGCTCACTGTGGAATGTATAGGTGGCAAAACCTATTGTAAGACTCACGGCAGTAGGCAGGACACACTCGGAGGTAGTGGATCTGCTGGACCTGTGTGGCAGATGACGGGGGCCGTGCCAGGGAGCGGAGTCTGAGGTGCCGCTGGTTTTCACCAGAGCCCATCGCAAAGCAGGATGGTCTTGTGGCAGGCGACACCCAGGTCGCTACTCCCGGCACGACTCGATCACACAGACGGCTGAGGTGATGCAAGGCACAGTATGGATTCGGCAAGACATGGTCTGGATAGCAGGAGTCTGGGCTGGCGGCACAGGCGCGATGTCAGGAATGTAGCAGGAGGTCTATAGGCGGGCTGCACAGGAGCAAGGTCAGGTCACGGAGCATAGAGTCAGGAACACAGAAAGGCAAGGCAAAGGAAAGCTTTCTCTCAGGCACAAGGCAACAAAGATCCGGCAGGGCTATGTGGGAGGTATAGGTACTTAGAAAAAAAAAGGTGCAGGTGCACGACATAATTACGGGCTCACTTGCCCTTTAAATCTGAGAGCTCTGGCGCGTGCGCCCTCGGAGGCGGGGGCATGCGTGCCGATGCTGAGGGAGGATGTAGAGGGCAGTAGAGAGGAGGTGAATGACGGGCTGGGGTTCGCATGCGGGCGCGTCCCGTGATGCGATTCCCAGCCCCGTCGGCTGGAGAGGTGAGAGAAGGGGATCGCTCACAGCCAACGTGTCTGGCCAGAGCGTTGGATGTGACACATATCTATATATCAGTACCGTTACTGCCCCACACAAATTAGCCTCCTCACATACATATAGCACTTATCCCCATCAATAGGTGTGAACTTACAAGTATTCAGTGCCGGCAAGTCACTCGCGTTCACCCGTCTCATCCTCTGACGCGTTTCGCTGTCCTGCTTTGTCCAGGAGCGGTCACAATACATTTAGGGGGAGATTTATCAAAACCTTTGCAGAGAAAAAGTTGCCAAGTTACCCATAGCAACCAATCAGATTGCTTCTTTCATTTCTTAAAAGGCCTGTGCAAAATGAAAGAAGCAATCTGATTGGTTGCTATGGGTAACTCAGCAACTTTCCATCTGGACAGGTCTTGATAAATCTCCCCCTTAGCCTTTTTACTCCACAACCCAACACCCAACACCATAGTAGGCACCATACATGGACCTTCTGCTCTTTCCCTTGTTGGCGCCAATGCTTCCCCTTTATACACTACCAAATACTTATCAAGGCAGCTACTTGTTACAGGGTCTATAACACCAGGCTCTTCCCAGGTCTATAACACCAGGTTCTTCCCAGGTCTATAACACCAGGCTCTTCCCAGGTCTATAACACCAGGCTCTTCCCAGGTCTATAACACCAGGCTCTTCCCCAGTCTGTAACACCAGGCTCTTCCCGAGTCTATAACACCAGGCTCTTCCCAGGTCTATAACACCAGGCTCTTCCCGAGTCTATAACACCAGGCTCTTCCCGAGTCTATAACACCAGGCTCTTCCCAGGTCTATAACACCAGGCTCTTCCTGGGTCTATAACACCAGGCTCTTCCCGAATCTATAACACCAGGCTCTTCCTGGATCTATAACACCAGGCTATTCCCGGATCTATAACACCAGGCTCTTCATGGGTCTATAACACCAGGCTCTTCCCGGGTCTATAACACCAGGCTCTTCCCGGGTCTATAACACCAGGCTCTTCCCGGGTCTATAACACCAGGCTCTTCCCGGGTCTATAACACCAGGCTCTTCCCGGGTCTATAACACCAGGCTCTTCCCGGGTCTATAACACCAGGCTCTTCCCAGGTCTATAACACCAGGCTCTTCCCCGATCTATAACACCAGGCTCTTCATGGATCTGTAACACCAGGCTCTTCCCGGGTCTATAACACCAGGCTCTTCCCGGGTCTATAACACCAGGCTCTTCCCAGGTCTATAACACCAGGCTCTTCCCGGGTCTATTACACCAGGCACTTCCGGGGTCTATAACACCAGGCTCTTCCCAGGTCTATAACACCAGGCTCTTCCCAGGTCTATAACACCAGGCTCTTCCCAGATCTATAACACCAGGCTCTTCCCCGATCTATAACACCAGGCTCTTCATGGATCTATAACACCAGGCTCTTCTCGGGTCTATAACACCAGGCTCTTCCCGGGTCTATAACACCAGGCTCTTCCCGGGTCTATAACACCAGGCTCTTCCCGGGTCTATTACACCAGGCACTTCCGGGGTCTATAACACCAGGCTCTTCCCAGGTCTATAACACCAGGCTCTTCCCAGGTCTATAACACCAGGCTCTTCCCGGGTCTATAACATCAGGCTCTTCCTAGGTCTATAACACCAGGATCTTCCCGGGTCTATAACACCAGGCTCTTCCCGGGTCTATAACACCAGGATCTTCCCGGGTCTATAACACCAGGCTCTTCCCGGGTCTATAACACCAGGATCTTCACGGGTCTATAACACCAGGCTCTTCCCGGATCTATAACACCAGGCTCTTCCCGGGTCTATAACACCAGGCTCTTCCCAGGTCTATAACACCAGGCTCTTCCTAGGTCTATAATACCAGGCTCTTCCCAGGTCTATAATACCAGGTTCTTCCCAGGTCTATAACACCAGGCTCTTCCCGGATCTATAACACCAGGCTCTTCCCAGGTCTATAATACCAGGCTCTTCCTAGGTCTATAACACCAGGCTCTTCCCGGGTCTATAACACCAGGCTCTTCCAGGGTCTATAACACCAGGCTCTTCCAGGGTCTATAACACCAGGCTCTTCCAGGGTCTATAACACCAGGCTCTTCCAGGGTCTATAACACCAGGCTCTTCCAGGGTCTATAATACTAGGCTCTTCCCAGGTCTATAATACCAGGCTCTTCCTAGGTCTATAACACCAGGCTCTTCCCGGGTCTATAATACCAGGCTCTTCCTAGGTCTATAACACCAGGCTCTTCCAGGGTCTATAACACCAGGCTCTTCCCGGGTCTATAACACCAGGCTCTTCCCAGGTCTATAATACTAGGCTCTTCCCAGGTCTATAATACCAGGCTCTTCTATTTTGCTATCCCTAACTTTCACCCTGTATGATAACCAAGAAGAATGTAATTTATGCAGCCAGTCCCAGCAGGACATCCTGTAGACCCCATAGAGTACCACCCTCTGCTGTCTGGATAACTTGAAAATTAAAAACAACACATATACAGTTTTATATACAGTTGCATGTATACATAATATAAATACAGCACAAGAACAATGAAACTATCAAACATTCTCTCTGCAGTGTAGGGTTCACCCCCTTATTCGTGTCCTCACATACTATCCAGGAATGATGCAGTGCACTGGGTTTGGAGATAGATTTGCTCTGCACAGATGACGCTTTTCCCACAATACTGTAATATAGAATTCCTCCCCTGTATATACAATACATGCAGCGTTGCCTCTTGCACCCGGGGTGATGTTGTGGATCGGCAGAATGTCTGCAGCGTTATCTGAGTGCTAGCCACAGCTTTATGTGTAAATTTCTCTGCTCCCTGCAGCTCATCCATATTTAAGATGGCCTCCCCTGCAGTTTTATGGCAATTAGCTGTATAATCTGCTTTCTCTGTTTTCCTCGACATGCGTATTCGTTGCCTAACAGGTCCCCAGGGGCTGTCACACTGAAATGGAGACTCACAGGAGAGTTAAGCCTTCTGGTTAAGTGAAACCTCAATCCCTCAGTGTAATGGATATTAAAGGAGATCTCCAGTCTTAAAAAACGTATCCACTATCCTAAGGATAGGGGATAAGTTTTAGATTGCAGGGGGTCCGACCGCTGGGGCCCCTGCAATCTCCTGTACGGGGCCCCGACTCGCTGGCCAGAGAGCGCCTGTTGACCACAGCACGAAGCGTCGGCTGACACACCCCCTCAATACAACTCTATGGCAAAGTCAGAGCGCTGCCTTCGGCAATCTCCGGCTCTGCCATAGCGCTGTATACAGGGGGGCTGTGGTCAACAAGCGCTCTCTGGCCAGCGAGCCGGGGCCCCGTACGGGAGATCGCGGGGGGCCCCAGCGGTCGGACCCCCCGAGATATGAAACTTATCCCCTATCCTTAGGATAGAGGATAAGTTTTTCAGGACTGGACTACTCCTTTAAAAGCACAGGGGATGATCTACAAGGCTAGCTTCCTCGTTTGAAGTGAAGATGACGTTCTAGATCCTCTTTTGGTTTCAACCTGGAAAAAAATTTAATGAACTTCGCTCCTTGACGGATGACTGTCGATGTGGGGCGGAGGCTCGTGACGTCATGGCCACGCCCGCTCGTGACATCGCGGCCACTCCCTGCTGGATCCAACATTCGTTTAGAGCGTCGGGTACCACGACGCAGGCTCGTGACATCACGACCACGCCCCCCTCAGGGGCGTGGCTGTGACATCACGAGTGGGCGTGGCCGTGACATCACAAGCCTACGTCGTGGTACCCGACGCTCTAAACGAATGTTGGATCCAGCAGGGAGATCGGGGTGGTCTCCAGGGGCAGAACCCTCGCGATCAGACATCTTATCCCCTATCCTTTGGACAGGGGCTAAGATGTCTAGGGGTGGAGTACTACTTTAACCCCTGTCCCAAGGGGAAAAATGTTTGGTTGGTAGAAGATGTTGTTGACAGCTCATGTTCCTTGCAGTTGCCGTAGAACTTGGCAGTCCCAAGATAGGACGTGTTGACCATTTATTGGGCAACACACATGTAGCTGAGGGAGACATGACCCAAACTGCAGGTAAGAAGCCGGTGGGACATTTCATGATAAGGTACAGATCATACACATTCTTTTTTTCAGATCCTGGTGGAAATTCTGTCAGCTGTCACTATGTATTTTTGTTTACACATTGCAGTTCAACAAACGCCATGTCTTTGTCTCATGTTTATTATTTTTTTTTAACTTTGGTAACATGTATGGAGGAATGGGTCCATGATGGATTTTAGTTGTGTCTGGCTGTTGGTGTCTCTTATGCTCTCCAAGATTATTGACCATTGACCTCTGTGTAGGTGCTGGTGATACTGTTTTTGCCATTCAGTGTATCTGTGCTCTCTGTCCTGTGTGGTTGGTGCAGCTGGTACCTAGTTTGTTACTCTTGGTCTACTACTAGCTTGGCCTTGTCTCTGTCTTTTCTGTCTGAGTGTTTCTCTACAATTGTGTTGGCCAACATATGCAGTTTTTGCCTCTTACTGGTGTGCATGAATCATTTTTTTAAGCTTTGTTATTCCTATCATTTGCAATGGAATGGTGAATGGTTGCTTAATCATCCTGTTGGTGCTACTGCCCCTATCTGCCACAATCATCCTGGTGAGTAGTTACTATCTCTGACTTGACACAATCTTGAATGTATTTCCTGTGTTTCATTATGAAAAACTTTTTATATTTTGTAGTACTACTGATAAGATGACTTTTTTTAAATATACATTTATTTAAAAAAAAAATTTAATTTTACAAAAAAAATCTAAAATTAAAATTATCCGCCACTAGGGGTCATCTGTCTTTATGCAGAGTTGGTATCCAGTATAGGAGATCACCATTGCACCACTACAGCCTTCAGCAGTTCCTAAACTACAACTCCCATGATGGGAGCTGAAGTTTTGCAACAGCTGGGGATACAATCTTTGTAAAACTCTGTTTTAGAGCTGTGTATTCTCCAACTGTGTAGACTCAGGCTCTTGCAAAACTACAGACAAAGGATGTGTGGGCATGCTGGGAGTTGTAGTTTTGCAACAGCTAAAAGCAACACTGCTCTAACATAATGCTTTAACACTGCAGCTCCAGCTGTTGCAATGCAAAACTACTACTCCCAGCATGCTTGAACAGCCAAGACTGCTGAGACACAATTAGCTCCTAGCAGGATATAACTACCCCTCCCCCTTACTACAATAAATACTTAAATAATAACTGACACAACAACAATTTAACTTTTCCGTGGGTGGGGATCGGCCACAGCTTTATTTATAAAATTACTTATATAAATAACAATTTAACTGTAACAAAGACACCGATTGGCTTCTTACCAACCCGAGAGGTGCTGCCACACCGTCCTGTGTGGAGGTCTACCCCGGGTTGACCCCGCTTTCACCGTCTTCTTACCGCCAAGCTGTGACTTACAATAAACAGAGATACAAAAAGGGAGGGAGGGAGGGCAAAACTCCGGGTCCTGGGCAGATTGAGGGGGGAAGGGAGGCACCACAGCTATAAATACCCAGGGGAGGGCCTCTGAAAGCCCGGGAAACTATTAAACCCCTGATTGGTGCACTCCTTCCCCCCCCACCCATGGGACATACCACTGTAGCCATTTGCAAGTTTTACAGGCGGGGGAGGGGGCTAAAAACCTTGCCTGTATATTTCTTAACCTCTTACTGCTCACCAGTCAGGGGGCAAGCTAGTTATGCACAGCTTGCCCCTCCAGACTGCTGAGACACAATTAGCTCCTAGCAGGCTATAACTACCCCTCCCCCTTACTACAATAAATACTTAAATAATAACTGACACAACAACAATTTAACTTTTCCGTGGGTGGGGATCGGCCACAGCTTTATTTATAAAATTACTTATATAAATAACAATTTAACTGTAACAAAGACACCGATTGGCTTCTTACCAACCCGAGAGGTGCTGCCACACCGTCCTGTGTGGAGGTCTACCCCGGGTTGACCCCGCTTTCACCGTCTTCTTACCGCCACGGAGGAGCCCAGTTAGCCCTACACTGGGCTCCGACCCCCACCCAAGAGATAGTGGATAGCCAACACCTGGGGCCACCTCCAGCCCCCCAGCACACCCAACACATTTCCTCTCCAGGAAATCCGCTCAGCGCTTTTCCTCTCCAGGAAATCCGCTCAACACTTTTCCTCTCCAGGAAATCCGCTCAACACTTTTCCTCTCCAGGAAATCCGCTCAACACTTTTCCTCTCCAGGAAATCCGGGTACCTGCCACCAGGACCAATTTTTTAAATTTATTTATTTATTTTATTTTATTTTATTTTTTTTTAATAACCCGTGTGAACTCATCTCTCAGACTCGCCCATACACCGAAGAGTGCTGCAGCACTCGCACCACCTCGAAAGCCGCTCTCAAAACAAAAACACACCTGGGAAACATCAAACTGGGCGAATATAGCAACACAACATGCAGATCGCCCGCGGCCGTCGTGCAGCGCTACCCTCTCCGGAAACCCAGCCACCTCCGCCGGCCCCGATACAAAAAGAGAGCAAATCCAGAACTCACAAAACAGTAATTCGCGGACCCTCATGGAGCACGAGCTGCGTGTCACGGATCGCCTAAACAGTCTCGGACCGACGGGCCTTTATTAGTTTTATTTTTCATTTTATTTTTTTAAACTTTTACCATGAAACGCACAAAATAGGCACCTAAAAACACAGACACCCAAGTCCCATGGAAGGAGACGAGGAGAAAGAAAAAGTGCCCCATCCACATAGCCCTGAAAAAAGCTAGCGCAAAAACTCGGATCAGAAAAAACAACGCAAAAGCGACAACCAAAAACCTGCAGCCGCCGCTAAGCGACCCAAAAACAGATAGGAAAAACCGGTCGCCGACAGCAAGGCCACCCACTCGCGGGCCCAGCCCCTATGTATACACCACCCGCAAAGCAGAAAGAAAATCACCCCCTGCCATGTGCCGTGCAGCACAGCGGGAAAGCCACCCAACTTTTTATTTATTTATTTTTTAAGATTATTTAGTATTTTTATTTTATTTTTATTTTTAGCTGATTCACATGAACAGGTGAAGATCCCACATCACATACTCAGAATGTTATTTGGATACACTGAGAACACTGCCCAAATCTCGAAACTCCTTGGAGAGGTGACACAGCAGATAACTTCCGTTATCACATCCTATTAAAACGAAACAGGAAATCAAACATTAGCCTCGTAAGGTCACTGCAAAGGGCATTCCAGGTACCGAAACCAATATTTATTTATTACTTTTTTTTTTTTTTTTTATGTTTTTATCCCCTGTCCACAGACCCTCTAGAACCTCCGGGACCCCCACGACTGTAGATAGACATCCCGGCCTCCACACCAACACCAACCACTCGCAAGTACCGTACCGTGAGTGCGACCAAGTCGCAGGAGCCACCAAAGCGGACCACAAATTACACCACTCTCCCCGATGACCCACGGGCCGGCCACACAAGCAACCCTCCGGAACTACAGCCAGAGAAAACAGGACAAAGCGTCAACACCCAATACCGACCCAGGGAGCATAGCCCTGAAAGAAATTGTAACTCCAAACAGCGAAGCACTAGATGCAACAGACAGAGCACAGGAAGAAAAACACGCCCCGTGATCACTCAAATCACACACTAGAAAAGAAGAAAAGCATCACAAAATTAGCGCGCAACCAAGCGCAGGGGACTTGCAACCCACACAGTAACGTTACAAGCCTAGAACATGAGCTGCCGAAGCAAGCACCCAAAGTCCCACAACCAACACCAAGGGAGAAGCACAAACAAAACCCCAAGCATGGCAGAAACCCACTGACTACCAAGACCCAGGGGTAAACCACCCCACAGCACCACTGGAAAACCAAACACCACACCAATAACCGACCAAACCAGCCACATCCGAGAACAAAGCGAGCTCCCCGTGCAGGGAACTGAAAGCAGGCCAGGCCACCGCATGACCCTTGAAAAAACCCCAACCAACCGAAATGTCAGCCCAAAGCGTACCAGGGGCACATATGCGGGGGGCCCAAATACCAGACACCCTCGGCAGCCAAAGACAACCTGCAGGAAAAAACTCCGCCCAGAACCATATTCCATGCGGAACTTACAGTAAACCAGCAAGGACCGGAACAGGGGCACCTAGCGAGCCCCGAGGAAACCAAAGCAGAGAAAACGCAACCACTCCCCGTCCACAGGAAAACTGCAGACCAACGCCAACGCGGCATGCGGAAGACCGCAACAAACCACACCCCAACAAGCGTAGAGCACAGGAGTATCCCCCTCCGGAAAACCACCACAAACAAAAGAAACCACGAGGAAAGACAAACTGAGACTCAAAGCGAAACCTACCCACCGCCACATCAGCTAAAGCACCCAGCACGACATACAGGAGTCCCATGCCTACCAAAGATCGGGAGCAAAACAGGAGAAAACATCAGACAATACACTAGGACAAACAGAGCAGCGGAGAGGGACTACAACTAGTGACGGAGAGAAACACCAAACAAAGGGGGAGAAAACCAAAAGAAACAAAACCGTAACTGGGTGCCACCGATTCAAAATAAGGAACAAGCCTCAGGAGCTAAATCCACAAAACCCGGTCATCCAGAGCGTAAGGCCAAAAGACCACTCACCTAAGCGTGCACCGCAGAAATTGATACCACACCAAAGCACCCCGTCAAGAAAAGACGTACCCAACTCACAACCAGAGACCAACATAGACATACACCTATATCCGAGACCCAAACCCAACAAACCCACAGGAACAAAAGGTGGAAACTACCAGAACAGCCATAAGCACACTAACCGGGGAAGGAGAGGGAACCAACCCAGCTAGCCAGTTGAAGACAACTGGCCTGCCAAAGCCCCAAGGGCAGGCACGAAAATAGAGCCCCCCCTGCCCCCCCGCAACAGCACACTCACTAAGTCCAGAAGATGGAGAAGGCACAAAAGCAGGACGAACCACTTTACCACCGCAGGCGTTGAACAAGGCACGCTGGAGACCACCTGGTTGCGGGTACTCTGCCGCCGCCCGGAATGGCGCCGGGAAACCAGCAGCAGAGAACTCAGGAAGAGGGACAGCAGAGGGTTTGGGGTGCAGTGGCTGCCTGAACCATGCGCCATGATCCGAAGTTTACAGCGATACAATTATCGTGTCAAACAGAGTTGCGATATAAATATATATATATATATATGTCACGATGCCGGCTGGCAGGAGGTGGATCCTCTGTGCCAGAGAGGGATAGCGAGGACCGTGCTAGTGGACCGGTTCTAAGACACTACAGGTTTTCACCAGAGCCCGCCGCAAAGCGGGATGGTCTTGCTGCGGCGGTAGTGACCAGGTCGTATCCACTAGCAACGGCTCACCTCTCTGGCTGCTGAAGATAGGCGAGGTACAAGGGGGTAGGCAGAAGCAAAGTCGGACGTAGCAGAAGGTCGGGGGCAGGCGGCAAGGTTCGTAGTCAGGGGAGATAACAGAAGGTCTGGTACACAGGGTATAAACACACAAAAACGCTTTCACTAGGCTCAAGGCAACAAGATCCGGCAAGGGAGTGCAAGGGAGGAGACTAGAAATAGCCAGGGAACAGGTGGGAAGCAATTAAGCTAATTGGGCCAGGCACCAATCATTGGTGCACTGGCCCTTTAAGTCTCAGGGAGCTGGCGCGCGCGCGCCCTAGAGAGCGGAGCCGCGCGCGCCAGCACATGACCGCAGGAGACGGGAACGGGTAAGTGACCTGGGATGCGATTCGCGAGCGGGCGCGTCCCGCTGTGCGAATCGCATCCCCAACGGGCATGGCAGAGCAGCGCTCCCGGTCAGCACTGACCGGGGAGCTGCAGGGAGAAAGACGCCGTGAGCGCTCCGGGGAGGAGCGGGGACCCGGAGCGCTAGGCGTAACAGTACCCCCCCCCTTAGGTCTCCCCTTCTCTTTATCGGGTAACTGCCTCCCCTGGGATGAGGACACCGGGAAAGGATGGAGGGATTCCTCAACGGCAGGCAGAACCGCAGGAGTAGGAATGGGGAGAGAGGGCAGAGGGCGAGACCTGGCACGGGGCAGTGTGACACCAGGACGAGGGCCATGAGGGGACACAGAAGCTTGCCTGATGGAACTGGGAGGGGGGGAGGGGCATTTCCTGTGGCAGGCAGAGTCCTTAATGACCTTAGGGGGACCGGATACAGGAGGAACCACAGGGTCACGGCAGGGAGTACTGGGAACCGGTAGAAGGCAGTCCTTGGAACAAGAGGGACCCCAACTCTTGATCTCCCCAGTGGACCAATCCAGGGTTGGGGAATGGTGTTGAAGCCAGGGTAGTCCAAGGAGAACTTCAGAAGAGCAATTAGGAAGGACAAAAAATATAATCTCCTCGTGATGAGGTCCGATGCACATTAGGAGGGGCTCCGTGCGGTAACGCACGGTGCAATCCAACCTGGCTCCGTTGACCGCGGAAATGTGGAGTGGCTTGACAAGACGGGTCACCGGAATGCGGAATTTATTCACCAAGGACTCCCGAATAAAATTCCCAGAAGCTCCAGAGTCCAGGCAGGCCACGGCTGAGAGGGGAGAGCTGGCTGAAGTGGAAATCCGAACAGGTACCGTGAGACGTGGAGAAGCCGACTTGACATCAAGAGACGCCACACCCACGAGAGCTGAGTGCGAGCGTGCGTTTCCCAGACGTGGAGGACGGATTGGGCAATCCACCAAAAAATGTTCAGTACTGGCACAGTACAGACAAAGATTCTCTTCCTTACGGCGATTCCTCTCTTCCAGGGTCAGGCGAGACCGATCCACTTGCATGGCTTCCTCGGCGGGAGGCCTAGACGCAGATTGCAGTGGAGACTGTGGGAGAGGTGTCCAGAGATCTAAGTCCTTTTCCTGGCGGAGCTCTTGATGCCTCTCAGAAAAACGCATGTCAATGCGAGTGGCTAGATGAATGAGTTCATGCAGGTTAGCAGGAGTCTCTCGTGCGGCCAGAACATCTTTAATGTTGCTGGATAGGCCTTTTTTAAAGGTCGCGCAGAGAGCCTCATTATTCCAGGATAGTTCAGAAGCAAGAGTACGGAATTGAATGGCGTACTCGCCAACGGAGGAATTACCCTGGACCAGGTTCAGCAGGGCAGTCTCAGCAGAAGAGGCTCGGGCAGGTTCCTCAAAGACACTTCGAATTTCCGAGAAGAAGGAGTGTACAGAGGCAGTGACGGGGTCATCGCGGTCCCAGAGCGGTGTGGCCCATGAGAGGGCTTTTCCAGACAGAAGGCTGACTACGAAAGCCACCTTAGACCTTTCAGTAGGAAACTGATCCGACATCATCTCTAAGTGCAAGGAACATTGCGAAAGAAAGCCACGGCAAAACTTAGAGTCCCCATTAAATTTGTCCGGCAAGGACAGGCGGAGGCTAGGAGCGGCCACTCGCCGCGGAAGGGGTGCTGGAGCTGGCGGAGGAGATGATTGTTGCTGCTGTAGCTGCGACTGTACTTGCTGTAGTTGTGACTGGAGTTGCTGTGTCATGGTGGTCAAGTACGACAGCTGGTGATCTTGTTGCGCTATCTGTTGCGACTGCTGGGCGATCTGACGAGCTTGCTGGGCGACCAGCGTAGGGAGGTCAGCGACCACTGGCAGAGGAACTTCAGCGGGATCCATGGCCGGATCTACTGTCACGATGCCGGCTGGCAGGAGGTGGATCCTCTGTGCCAGAGAGGGATAGCGAGGACCGTGCTAGTGGACCGGTTCTAAGACACTACAGGTTTTCACCAGAGCCCGCCGCAAAGCGGGATGGTCTTGCTGCGGCGGTAGTGACCAGGTCGTATCCACTAGCAACGGCTCACCTCTCTGGCTGCTGAAGATAGGCGAGGTACAAGGGGGTAGGCAGAAGCAAAGTCGGACGTAGCAGAAGGTCGGGGGCAGGCGGCAAGGTTCGTAGTCAGGGGAGATAACAGAAGGTCTGGTACACAGGGTATAAACACACAAAAACGCTTTCACTAGGCTCAAGGCAACAAGATCCGGCAAGGGAGTGCAAGGGAGGAGACTAGAAATAGCCAGGGAACAGGTGGGAAGCAATTAAGCTAATTGGGCCAGGCACCAATCATTGGTGCACTGGCCCTTTAAGTCTCAGGGAGCTGGCGCGCGCGCGCCCTAGAGAGCGGAGCCGCGCGCGCCAGCACATGACCGCAGGAGACGGGAACGGGTAAGTGACCTGGGATGCGATTCGCGAGCGGGCGCGTCCCGCTGTGCGAATCGCATCCCCAACGGGCATGGCAGAGCAGCGCTCCCGGTCAGCACTGACCGGGGAGCTGCAGGGAGAAAGACGCCGTGAGCGCTCCGGGGAGGAGCGGGGACCCGGAGCGCTAGGCGTAACAATATATATATATATATATATATATATATATATATATATATATATTTTATTTATTATTTTTTTTTTTTTTTTTTTATAGGTATGAAAAGCGACCAAAATACGCTATATGGGACTAGTAAAATTTATATATTTAATTTTCAATTCGCGCTTACACGCGGATCAAATGAGGATATATAACTTGATAGTGCGGACATTGACGCACGTGGCAATACCACATGTGCCTGTGTATTGAAATCTACACAGTTCGTACTTTTTTTTTTTTTTTTTTTTTTTTTATAGTAATTTTTCTTTTATTTTTTTCTTTTTTCATTTTAATTTTTTTGTATTTATTTTTTTATTTTTTTTTTTTTTTACTTTTATTAATTAATGATTTATTTTTTAAATTAATTAATCAAGTAAATTTTTATTTATTTATTTATTTATTTATTTATATATATATTTTTTTGCGCATACGCCATTGAAGGAATGCTGCAATCGAAGACATATTTAGATAGTACGGACATGTACGCACGCAGCGATACCATATACATGCTTGATGTAATACAGTTTTTATTTTATTTATTTATTTAATTATTATCAGTTATGTATTTATATTTTAATTCATGTTTTTATGTATGGGGGAAAAAGGGGGGGGGGGAGGAGTGATCCAAACATTTATCATGGCAAGGGTTAAATTTTTTTTTATTTATTTTTTTTTTTTTTTTGTGCGCAATGCTATAGCTCCATAGGGAGCCATAACACTGCACACACAGATCACTTGCCATGTATTAACATGGCAATGATCTGGGTTGTCAGTGATTGATTGCTCAAGCCTGAATTTCAGGCTTGGAGCAATCAATCCACGAGCGGACGCGCAGGAGGCAGGTGAGTGACCCTCCTGCTGCGTTCCAGCTGACCGGGACATCGCGATTTAATCGCGATGGTCCCGATCAGCCCGACTGAGCAGCCGGGACGCCTATACATACATTCAGATGCGGCGATCAACTTTGATCGCCGCATCCGAAAAGGTAATGCCGGACATCTGCCCGATCGGCGATGTCCGGCATTAGCACGGGTCCTGGTTGCTAATAGCAACTGGGACCCGACGGCTATGATGCGCGCTCGCCTTGTGAGCGCGCATTATAGCTGGGGACACGCAAATGGACGTTAATAAACGTCCATTTGCGCAAGGCTACACAAAACAGCCGCAGCAACCCAGGGGCCGCCACCGCAGAAGGAGGGGACAGCAACGGGGAAGGAGGCAAAGCGCGCACATAAGGAGCACGCATGGGAAGGGGGGCTCGGGCCAGGGGCAGAGAAGTGAATTTGAGGAACGGGCAAGGAAAAGGATTAAAGGTACGGGAAGGGGATTAAAGGAACGGGGCAGGGAAGAGGAGTAAAGGAACGGGCAGGACAGGCGGACGGGGGTGGGGGGGGTGTTAAAGGAGAGCGGGACTGTGAGAGGGCGAGAGGTCCGCCAGCCTCCCGAACCTAACGCCAGGGTGCAACAGGAGGGGAGGCCAGCTCAGCCACAAGCGTGCATGCCAACCCTCACCCTCCTGCTCCATCCGGGCCATAATACAAGGGGCAGTAACATACCAACCGGCAGACAAAACTCCGGGTCCTGGGCAGATTGAGGGGGGAAGGGAGGCACCACAGCTATAAATACCCAGGGGAGGGCCTCTGAAAGCCCGGGAAACTATTAAACCCCTGATTGGTGCACTCCTTCCCCCCCCACCCATGGGACATACCACTGTAGCCATTTGCAAGTTTTACAGGCGGGGGAGGGGGCTAAAAACCTTGCCTGTATATTTCTTAACCTCTTACTGCTCACCAGTCAGGGGGCAAGCTAGTTATGCACAGCTTGCCCCTCCAAGCTTTCTCTGACCCCTGAATGACAAAGGGCAGATAATAAGAGCTAAAAGGATTTGTAGTTCAGAAGAAGAATATATTAAGAATAAAGAGAAAATAATTAAAAAGTTTGTTCAAAGGGGCTATAAGGAAAAAGAATTGATGAGAGTAGTGGATGAAGTAGATCAAATTCCCAGAGAGGAGTTGAGAAAGAAGAATAAAATGAAAAAGAAAGAGAAGGATAAAGGCTTAACATATCTATCTACATACGATGGCCATGCCAAATTAATAAGAAAGGTGGTTAATAAATACTGGGGTTTACTTAAAGCTGATGAAAAATATGGGAAATTATTCAAACAGAAACCTAGATTTATTTATCCGAAAAATAAGTCTATTACCAACCACTTGATCAGGGCAGATATACCGTAACAGAGAAAAAAGAAACCAGACAATCCTTTCTAAAAATGCAAAAGGTAGGGACATTTCCCATGTAGTTCGTGCCAAAACTGCAATAGTATAATTAGAGGTTACAATGTTTCTAATCCCACACGTGGCAATAAAATTAGACTAAAAGGATTTCATACTTGTGATTCTAAGCAGGTCATTTATATGTTAAAGTGTACCTGTCATAGTGCAAAAAAGAAAAAAGAAAAAAAGTGATATGTTACTCAGGGCCCAATCCTGATCATGTGCCTATAATTTTTATGTGTCTCGGACCTATATATCCAGAGATATAAGCATTTATCTGCTGGTGAGTTACTTTTTCATTGTGCAGGCTGGAGGGGGCGTGTCAGTCTGTCTCCCTCACAGGAGCAAGCCTGGGCAGTCAGCCAATCAGTACTCTCTACTCTGTAACCCTTTCCTCTCTGGTTTTATGCTGTACATGTTACACAGAGGAAGATGCTTGGAGCTTGCCTGCAGTAATGAGAAGACATTATGGTGAATTCATAACAGGATAAAATGTATAATTATAAGAATAGATCTTTATACAATTAGTGCAAGGATTTTTTAGATAAAAGTACTGCATTTTTATGAACACAGGTTCTATCCGTTTTATCTTCTCCTAGTAAAGCTGGATGCTAATCAGCATAGCTGTCACTATGTGTGTCATTCATCTTTCACAGACTCCTGAATGTCTGATCAACTTCTTTGTCATTCAGGTGTTCGAGAAAGCTTTGACTATTTCAGCATGCTGGGAGTTGTAGTTTAGTAACAACTGAAGCTGCAATGTTTGTAAATAACTGTGTTAGAGCAGTGTTGCCTCCAGCTGTTGTAAAACTACAGCTCCCAGCATGTCCACACATTTTTTATCTGTAGTTTTGCATACACAATAGAAATCTTCTATACTGGATACCGGTATGCTTTACGGACAGTATCCAGTATGCTGTAAAATCTAGACTAGTCTGTCTGGCTAAAAGACAGACGACCCCTAGTGGCGGCTATTTTGAACTTGAATTTCAGGTGAAAATAAAAAATTTTTTTAACAGGTGTATATTGTCAAATGTCATATTATCCTGCAATATATGAAAAGCTTTTAACAATGACAGTGCCTCTTTAAATGTCCTTGTGGAGTGTCGTATGTTGGGCAGACAGTTCGTGCAATAAAAGTTAGACTAATTGAACATAGGAGTTCCATTAGGACATATAAAAAGAAGGTGGAGGAAGAAGACAATGTATCCAGAGATAAATATGGAGAAACTAGCCTGGCTAGACATTTCATTGAAAACAGACATCCAATAAATGAATTAAGGTGGTAAATACTGGAAGAGATAGAGGGCACCAATATTGAACAGATAAAGAAAAGATTAGATCAAAGGGAGGTATTTTGGATACATTGTCTTGATTCTCTGGCACCAAAAGGAATTAATGAGAGCTGTAATTTTAATGTTTTTCTATAAATACTGTCCGGTCAGGAACCTGTTTTTTTTTTTTTTTTTTTTTTTTTTAAACAAGTGTTTATTTGGTTTTACAATTTTACAACAATGCAAAACAGGGCATACCCTGCATACTCGGAGTGTACCCCCCCACACACACACACACACACAAAGCCCGGTGAGGCACAATGCCTCCACTAATTGAAAAAGAGAAAACATCAGCATTAAATCACAACATATAACGTCCAGAGGTCGAGATCCCCCCGTAGCAGCTCGTCAGCAGAATAACTATAAGATCAATGTAAACCCGGAATGTCAGGCAATTGGAGCCTACCTAGAGAACCCGCTACAAACCTGGTAAGATACCATGTGGTGTCAGCGAAAGGTTGAATCAGTGGCGTCAATTCCTTATCAGTATAGAAGGCAAACATGAATGTTTTCCATTTGAAAAAAATGATTTGGCCGATTTCTCTTTGGTACGTAGAATCTTGAGTCTATCCAAAGAAAGATAACGTTTGACTTGTGTGATCACATCCTGTGTCGATGGCATATAAGTCGTTAACCAATGAGACAGGAGACATCTGTTGGCTACCAGTATGATCGTGTGATGTAGTAAAGTAAGGGAGACGTTATCAGGAGCAACATGGAGGATAATCAGAGAAGGAGTAATCGGCAAAGAAATGTGCAGTTTAGTAGAGAGGAGCTGAAAGAGACACGTCCAAAAGTCCCTAGACTTAGGGCAAAGGAGTAGTTTGTGTAGCAAGTCAGTGAGTGGAGCGTCACAGTTGGGGCAAGCCGTCAGTCTGTCCGGTCTGTCAGGAGTTCTAGGAAGAGTAAAACCATATGTCGCGTGGTGAAGTATCTTGAATTGGGTCTCCCTCCACCCCTCATTAGTGACAGCCTTCCTCACCTTACCCCACCCCTCCAAGATAGGTTCGGACAAGTCAGAGAGTCCCAGTTTGTTTTCCCAATACTTGAAAAGGGAAGTAGAGGCCCGTTCATAGCCTCTCCAGGTAAGATGTCGGTATAAACCAGATAGGGAATGATAGGGCGAGGAAGAGGACACCATACTATCAAAGGACGAAGTCAACCCCTCTCTAGAAAAGTCTCTCAAACGCGGAGTTAGAAACCCCATGACTTGTCTGTAAGATAGGTGTTGACCTTGTCCCAACCCATAACGTTCTCTCATCTCAGGGAAAGAAAAATATCTATGTTCCGTAGGGTGAAGATGGTGGCCGACTGTGCTAATCCCAGCAGACTTCCAGTGGGCAAACAAGCTGTTTTCATTACCTTGGGGGAACTCTGGATGCGACCACAAAGGCATATGTTTGGAGAGGGAGAAGGGCAGTCTCATAAGATCTCTGCCCAGCTTCCAAGCCACCAACGTGTCCCTGATGAGGACACTTTTCTTAACATAGGCTGGAAGGGTATGAAGTTTAGCATGCAAAATTTCAGCCAATGACCATGGTCGCACCATAGCAGTCTCCAAGGAAATGTTTGAGAAAGCAGACTCCCCCCTAAGCCAGTCAATGCAATGTCTATAAATACAAGAAATATTATAGTGTCTCACATCCAGAAATCCAACTCCCCCCCCTCTCCTTAGGCAACATCAACTTAGCCAGGGCTATTCTAGGCCTTTTATTAGACCAAATGAACCTAGTAAAAGCCGATTGCAGGGACAAGATATCTGTCCTGTCCTTGGGATCATCTGCATAGGGTATAGTAACTTGGAAAAACTGGGCATTTTTAGTAGGTGGCATCTCGCTAGTAAGGGGAGCAGCAGCGATGCCCATTGCCTCAGCTCCCCAGTGATCTTACGGAACAAAGGGTCAAAGTTCAACGCATAAAGGGAAGAGGGAGATCTACCTATCATAATACCAAGATATCGAAAAGAAGTTCTAGTAACCGCTATTGGAAGCGGAAGGGCTCTTTTACCCTGGGATAGAGGAGAGGAAGAAATATCTAAAAGGACACTTTTAGTAACATTTACCCTAAATCCCGACACTCCCCCAAACTGGTCCAGGATATCAAAAACCTCCAGAACCCCCCTTCTCAGATCATCAAGAAAGAACAAGATATCATCAGCAAATAAGGTGTGTAGAATAGTTTGGTCCCCAATGTGAATACCCAACGCCTCCCTCTTTGTAGAAAGATATCTAGACAGGGGTGCAATCGCTACATCAAACAGGAGGGGAGAGAGTGGACAACCCTGCCTCGTGCCCCTCTCCGGTGTGAAAACATTAGATAGAAACCCTGTGGTATGTATACGGGCCCTAGGTGAAGCATAAAGCGAGTGAAGGTAGGTGAGAAAGGGAACCGTAAAGCCCATCCATTGTAGCACCTCCCATAGCCACTCCCAACGCACGCTGTCAAAAGCTTTTTCAGCATCAATGGACAGGAGAGCTGCCCTGGGATGGCTGTGGGGGTGAAGAGAGACATCATCCAGGACCGAGAGAACTGCCCTGATGTGAGAGATGGCTGATCTCCGCTTCATAAAACCCACTTGAGCTGGAGAAATTTATTTAGGCAAGATACAGGCCAACCTGTCCGATAGGATTTTGGAAACCAATTTAATATCTACATCCGTCAGCGAGATAGGCCTGTAACTGCTGAGCAACAAAGGATCCTTACCGGGCTTGGGCAGAACCTTAATGTCAGAGGAGGAAGGAATGGGGCAACCTGACAGGTAAGAGTTATAGAGAGACAATAGGCACGGAGAGATCTCCTGAGACAAGATTTTAAAAAAATCCCCTGAAAAGCCATCCGGGCCCGGAGCTTTGTTAGTTTTAAGGTTTTTAATAGCCCTGTCCAGTTCCTCCCTCTGGATCGCCGCCCCCAGCATATCGCTGTCCTCAGGGGTCAAGGAAGGGAGTGACAAAGCAGAAAACCAAGGAGCGGTGTCAGACATGGGTAGCTCCGGTGCCTTGTAAATAGTTGCAAAGTAATTGGACAGTAGCCCGTTAATGACCTTGGGGTCCCTATGCACAACTCCGTTCGAGTCCTTTAAGGCCACAATAGAGGAGACAGGGAACGCACCCTTCGCAAAACGGGCCAACAGACGTCCCGGTTTATTGCCAAAGTGAAACAGGGAGGAACCTGTTTTAATGATTTTATGTCATTTTGTATATAGAAATGAGAAATCTCGCGAGAGAAATACCTGTATTAGTATGTGGTGATGGGTTCACAGAAATTAAGTTGAGAAAGGGAGGAGACTCCTGAAACGTCCTTCAGCGGCTCACACGCCAGCGAGCTTGTCTTCACCCCCTCAGAATCAGCGTCCATGCAGCCAGGAACATACCGTTCTACAGACAGCAAGCTCCAGATGGATAGTTCTGAAGACACCGTATGGAAGATTCTCTGAACAGTTTATATGCACTGGGTGAATATGTTCTGAATTCTCACTGCATTTTTGTAATGAATGAAAATTTAGATAAAAGGAACTTTTAAGTGCAATTCCCGGTGATATGTCTTTCTTTGCTATGAATACGGTTGAATATTCTCAGGTGATGGAGCCCTGAGGTAGACATTGGGAAGCCACCCTATATGTGCACACTTAAGGTCTGAATATGTGTTTGATTTGATAAAGAAGCTGATCAGACATTCTGGAGTCTGTGAAAGCTGAATGACACATATAGTGACAGCTATGTTGATTAGCATCCAGTTCTACTAGGAACAGATAAAAAATGTATGCATAAAAACTACTGTGCAGTGATTTCCAGACAGTCAGGCTACTCCCAGACTCAGAGCAGATTAGTCATCACAGTAAGGGAGAGAGATGGACACACCCTCTCCATAAGGCAAGAACAAAAAGCAAGTGAGCAACATATAAATGCTATTTGTTAGGGATATATAGGTCCTAGACACATAAAAATGACATGTTACTCAGTACCTAATCCTGATCATGTACATTTTTTATTTACATGTACATTTATTTATTTATTTTTTTGTACTATAACGCTTTAAGACTTGGGGGCATCTAAGAATGAGTAGTCATTAACAGGAACCCGCTAGCAACTTAGTGAGTGTGAGACTTGGCCACTTAAGACCCCATTCCATAACATACACATGGTTCTGCCAAGTGTATGTGTGTTCTGTGTGGAAAGATTGCTACTAGATTCCTCTGGCAGCAGCTAAGGCTGGGGTCACACTACGTTTGTCACATACGGAGACCGGATCCGTCTGGGAGATGGGAAAAACGGGCGCGTCCATATCCCAGTTGGACTCAGCCCATATCTCATTTTAGCCCCGTATCCGGTTTTGTGATTGAATCTAAAACCGCGGTATACCGCGGTTACAGGTCGGTCACAAAACCGGAAATGGGCTTAAAATAAGCCGACCAGAGTCACTATCTTGCTCCGGTCGGCTCATTCAAATGAAGGAGATATGGGCCGGGGCCAGGTGGGATACGGGAGTGCCTGGTTTTTCCATCTCTCAGCCAGATCCAGTCCCCGAATGTGATAAACGCAGTGTGAACCCAGCCTAAGCATACATTGACCACCCATATAGATGTATCCAGTTGTGTAAGTTTCTGTACTTTTTTTTCTCCTTTTTGTTTCCGGTGCACAAAACTGTAGTCTACCACAGTTTTGTTTCCTGTTGTGTCCTCTTTTTTTTTTTTTTTTTAGTCTACAAAGGGTTTGTGTCCTTGATAAAAAACAGTTTTTATTACATTGTAGTCAATGCAAACTGTAATGAGCACACAGTTGTAGTTTTGTCAGTTTTTGAGGCATACGTTCCCCCCAAAAAAAAATAAAAAATAGAAAAAAATAAAAACTGATTCAATACAGTATGGCAAAACCGTGTTGTGAATGGAGCCTAACCTACCTTGAAAACAAAGGATTGGGCATCATAAAAATTTAAGGGATGCTCCGCCTCCCCGGCTTTCCGAAAAAAAAATTCCGAACGCTTGGAGCAGGCGGCGGAAGGGTCATGATGTCACGCCCCCTCCCTTGCATTGAGGGGACGTGGTGTGACATCACAAGGGGCGTGGCCCCGCCACCTGCACCCAGCATTGTAAACGAACGCTGGGTGTTGCACAGAGATTGCGGGGGTCCCGCAGCTAGGATATGGGATAAGATGTCTAGGGACGGAGTACTTCTTTAACATACCTCACTCTTTTTTTTCCCCTCACATAGCCTCGTAGGGTAGTATGACCCTGAATTCAGGACAGCATCTACATGGGGTTCCCATGCATGGGTGGGTCTAGTCTGATTTCTTCATACCAGACTGTATATATCGTTTTGCTTCCTGTACATTTGTCTTTCGCCTTTACATATTGTGTGTTTAAGATAGGAACATGGGATAGTCAGGCAACCTGGGGACATGGACTGATCCACTGTGTTGATACAGCGAGAGAGAATAACACAATAAAGAATAAAGAGAGAATAACACAATATAAATTTGCATAACTTTGCTATGTTTGTGAGAACTTGGCTGTAATTTCAGGAAGTAATTCACTTTTCTGTATCCTCGTCCACAAGTTGTCTGTGTCTGATAGTAAAGGTATTTCCCTGGCTGTGTTTTACTGTAAACCTTAACGGGTTTATCCAGGAAAAAACTTTTTTTTTTATATACCAACTGGCTCCAGAAAGTTAAACAGATTTGTAAATTACTTCTATTAAAAATTCTTAATCCTTTCAGTACTTATGAGCTGCTGAAGTTGAGTTGTTCTTTTCTGTCTAAGTGCTCTCTGATGACACCTGTCTCTGGAACTGTCCAGAGTAGAAGCAAATCCCCATAGCAAACCTCTTCTACTCTGTGCAGTTCCCGAGACAGACAGAGATGTCAGCAGAGAGCACTGTTGTCAGACAGAAAAGAACAACTCAACTTCAGCAGCTGATTATTATTATAAGGATTAAGATTTTTTAATAGAAGTAATTTACAAATCTGTTTAACTTTCTGGAGCCAGTTGATATGATTTTTTTTTACCCTGGAATGTCCCTTTAAACGTTTACAAATAAAAAGCCCCACGGTTGCATCATTGTCACCAGTATGACAGTCCTGGATCATCTTGCTCCTGTGGTGATTATCCTAGTGCCCTTTTTTATTGTCCCTGAAGGGCAGAACTGAGTGGTCTGCGGGGAAGTTCTGTAAAAGTTTAATCAAAAACAGAACCCTGTAATACCAGTGTGAACTGACCCATATTTATTCATCAGATATTCATATTGGTGGGCATCCATGTCTAATCCAAGTCTATCTTTGAGATCTATGGATATTTGCTCTGCCTGGTGATATATGAGGGGCCCTGTCACAGACATCGGTGATGTCCTGTATTAGCCGCGGGTCCCAGCCGTTGATAGCCGCCGGGACCGACCCGATATGACGCGGGAACACCACGTGACCCCGCGGCATATCGCTGGAGCCGGCGCAGGACGTAAATATACGTCCTGCGTTGTTAAGGGGTTAAAGCTGTTCACCCGCACCCAGGAGGTTTATAGCAGGTGAACAGCCTGTCAGTTTTTCTTCAAACAGAAATAATTTTCAAATCTTTATAACTCTCTGGCACCAGTTAATTAGAATTTTTTTTCCTCCAGAGCACCCCTTTAAAGGGGTACTCCACTGGAAAACATTTTTTTTTTTTTTTTAAATCAACTGGTGCCAGAAAGTTAAAGGGGTATTCCAGGCCAAAACTTTTTTTTATATTTTAACTGGCTCCAGAAAGTTAAACAGATTTGTAAATTACTTCTATTAAAAAATCTTAATCCTTCCAATAGTTATTAGCTTCTGAAATTGAGTTCTTGTTTTCTGTCTAACTGCTCTCTGACGACTCACGTCCCGGGAGCTGTGCAGTTCCTATGGGGATATTCTCCCATCATGCACAGCTCCCGGGACGTGACATCATCATTGAGCAGTTAGACAGAAAACTTCAGAAGCTAATAACTATTGGAAGGATTAAGATCTTTTAATAGAAGTAATTTACAAATCTGTTGAACTTTCCAGAGCCAGTTGATATATAGAGAGATAGATAGATAGATATATATATAGATATATATATTAAAAAGGTTTTGCCTGGAATACCCCTTTAAACAGATTTGTAAATTACTTCTATTAAAAAATCTTAATCCTTCTAGTACTTATAAGCTTCTGTATGCTCCACAGGAAGTTCTTTTCTTTCTGAATTACCTTTCTGTCTGACCACAGTGCTCTCTGCTGACACCTCTGTCCATGTGAGGAACTGTCCAGAGCAGGAGCGGTTTGTATGGGGATTTGCTCCTACGCTAGACAGTTCCTAAAATAGACAGAGGTGTCAGCAGAGAGCACTATGGTCAGACAGAAAGGAAATTCAAAAAGAAAAGAACTTCCTGTAGAGCATACAGAAGCTTATAAGTACTAGAAGGGTTAATATTTTTTAATAGAAGTAATTCACAAATCTGTTTAACTTTCCGGCACCAGTTGATTTAAAAAAAAAATTTTCAGGGGATTTTCAGGGGAGTACCCCTTTAAGTCAGGATTCCTGAAATTCCAGGCAGTAGGTCACCATGGAGACTAAGAATTCAATGCTGGTACCTAGGTGTTTGTCAGCCTGAGGAGAGATGGTCGGGTGCAGAGGTTGGATACACCCAGCAGCTGATGTATTCCCTCTGAATAAAAGGAGTACTCCGGGATATGAAAACGTATACCCTATCCTAAAGATCTCCCGTCAGGGGCCCTAGCAGTCCGCAGGAAGAGGCATGTTTGACCACCGCAAGAAGAATAGAATAGGGGATATGCTTTCATATCCTGGAGTACTCCTTTAAGTGGAGAGTCACCTGTGCAGGGAGTAAAGTTGCTCAGTGCTGCCCCTGGGGGTGGATGATGGTAGCTCCTCCTGCACTTCTACAATTCTCCTGTGCCACCTCCTCTTACCTGGCATGTGAAAGGACGAGGGTGAAGCATGGCCAGAGGAGCCAGAAGAGGAGCCAGAGCAGTCGCGGAGGGTGTTTCCTGACCCTTAGTCACTGTGTAACCTGCATGGATCCACCTAAAGGCTGTCTGGGCATGATGATAGTTCTCATTTTGCAACAGCTTGAGGCACCCTGGTTGGGAAACACTGCCCTGGGAGGTAGTTACCAGCTGTCCTTATGTAACGAAGAAAAACATCTTTACAGGCGCCACATACATTGGAGGAGTTTTTGGGCATTGATGATGTTGTGGAAGATGTTCAACCAGAGACAGAAAGTCATTGTACTGTGTGGGCCATTTATATGGATATACCTTAATAAAATGGGAATGGTTGGTGATATTAACTTCCTGTTTGTGGCACATTAGTATATGTGAGGGGGGAAAGTTTTCAAGATGGATGGTGACCATGGCGGCCATTTTGAAGTCTGCCATTTTGAATCCAACTTTTGTTTTTTCAATAAGAAGAGGGTCATGTGACGCATCAAACTTATTGGGAATTTCACAAGAAAAACAATGATGTGCTTGGTTTTAACGTAACTTTATTCTTTCATGAGTTATTTACAAGTTTCTGACCACTTATAAAATGTGTTCAATGTGCTGCCCATTGTGTTGGATTGTCAATGCAACCCACTTCTCCCACTCTTCACACACTGATAGCAACACCGCAGGAGAAATGCTAGCACAGGCTTCCAGTATCCATATACACTGCTATATACTACTATATACGCCGCAGGAGAAATGCTAGCACAGGCTTCCAGTATCCGTATACACTGCTATATACTACTATATACACTGCAGGAGAAATGCTAGCACAGGCTTCCAGTATCCGTATACACTGCTATATACTACTATATACACCGCAGGAGAAATGCTAGCACAGGCTTCCAGTATCCATATACACTGCTATATACTACTATATACACCGCAGGAGAAATGCTAGTACAGGCTTCCAGTATCCATATACACTGCTATATACTACTATATACACCGCAGGAGAAATGCTAGCACAGGCTTCCAGTATCCGTATACACTGCTATATACTACTATATACACCGCAGGATAAATGCTAGCACAGGCTTCCAGTATCCGTATACACTGCTATATACTACTATATACACCGCAGGAGAAATGCTAGCACAGGCTTCCAGTATCCGTATACACTGCTATATACTACTATATACACCGCAGGAGAAATGCTTGCACAGGCTTCCAGTATCCGTATACACTGCTATATACTACTCTATACACCGCAGGAGAAATGCTAGCACAGGCCTCCAGTATCCGTATACACTGCTATATACTACTCTATACACCGCAGGAGAAATGCTAGCACAGGCCTCCAGTATCCTTATACACTGCTATATACTACTATATATACCGCAGGAGAAATGCTAGCACAGGCTTCCAGTATCCATATACACTGCTATATACTACTATATACACCGCTGGAGAAATGCTAGCACAGGCTTCCAGTATCCGTATACACTGCTATATACTACTATATACACCGCAGGAGAAATGCTAGCACAGGCTTCCAGTATCCGTATACACTGCTATATACTACTATATACACCGCAGGAGAAATGCTAGCACAGGCTTCCAGTATCCGTAGTTTCAGGTGCTGCACATCTCGTATCTTCACAGCATAGACAATTGCCTTCAGATGACCCCAAAGATAAAAGTCTAAGGGGGTCAGATCGGGAGACCTTGGGGGCCATTCAACTGGCCCACGACGACCAATCCACTTTCCAGGAAACTGTTCATCTAGGACTGCTCATACATTGGATAGATCCCTCCAAGACTGTTGGAACACAAAAATTGATGGTATGGTGTGTTATATGGGGTACAAAGATAGTGGGGCCATTCTTCATCAATGGAAACCTCAAGGCCACTGGATATGTGAAATTGCTACATGATGATGTGTTTCCCTCTTTATGCACTGAAGCTGCACGTTCCCTGAGTTTTTCCAGCAAGATGGTGACCACCACATTATGGGTGTCAGGTCCGAGTATTCCTAGATGAACAGTTTCCTGGACAGTGGATTGGTCGTCATGGGCCAGTTGAATGGCCCCCAAGGTCTCCCGATCTGACCCCCTTAGACTTATCTTTGGGGTCATCTGAAGGCAATTGTCTATGCTGTGAAGATACGAGATGTGCAGACGTGAAACTACGGACACTGGAAGCCTGTGCTAGCATTTCTCCTGCGGTGTATATAGTAGTATATAGCAGTATATACGGATACTGGAAGCCTGTGCTAGTATTTCTCTTGCGGTGTATATAGTAGTATATAGCAGTCTATATGGATACTGGAAGCCTGCGCTAGCATTTCTCCTGTGGTGTATATAGTAGTATATAGCAGTGTATATGGATACTGGAAGCCTGTGCTAGCATTTCTCCTGCGGTGTATATAGTAGTATATAGCAGTGTATACGGATACTGGAAGCCTGTGCTAGCATTTCTCCTGCGGTGTATATAGTAGTATATAGCAGTGTATACGGATACTGGAAGCCTGTGCTAGCATTTTTCCTGCGGTGTATATAGTAGTATATAGCAGTGTATACGGATACTGGAAGCCTGTGCTAGCATTTCTCCTGCGGTGTATATAGTAGTATATAGCAGTGTATACGGATACTGGAAGTCTGTGCTAGCATTTCTCCTGCGGTGTATATAGTAGTATATAGCAGTGTATACGGATACTGGAAGCCTGTGCTAGCATTTCTCCTGCGGTGTATATAGTAGTATATAGTAGTATATAGAGAAGAGGGTTGCATTGACAATCCAACACAATGGGCAGCACATTGAACACATTTTATAAGTAAAAACAAAAGGAAAAATAGCCAGCACAACAACCTAATACACAGGTGCCCGCTGCTGTGGCAAATACAAAATGTACAAAAAAGGAAAGTTGCAACAGCACTCTTGGTCAAAAAATGGAGGCTCTTAGCGCACTTTTTGATCAAAATGTGTCCCCCCATCCACCACGCGCTAAGAGCCTCCATTTTTTGACCAAGAGTGCTGTTGCAACTTTCCTTTTTTGTACATTTTATAAGTGGTCAGAAATTTGTAAATAACTCATGAAAGAATCAAGTTATGTTAAAACCAATCACATCATTGTTTTTCTTGTGAAATTACCTATAAGTTTGATGTGTCACATGACCCTCTTCCTATTGAAAAAACAAAAGTTGGATTCAAAATGGCCGACTTTAAAATGGCCGCCATGGTCACCACCATATAAATGGACCACCCTGTATTTCTTTAATGTGTGAATATGTAAGTAAAATCCACAAGGAATTATAGCACCAGACACATGGATTAAAGGGGTACTCCACCTCTAGACATGTTATCCCATATTCAAAGGATAGGGGATAAGATGTCTGATCGTGGGGGTCCCAACACAGGGGACCCCCGTGATCTCCCTGTTGCACCTGGCATTCGTTCGGTGCAGCGCGGGAGGCTCGTGACACCACTGCCACTCCCCCTCAATGCAAATCTATGGTAGGGGGCGTGACGGCCATCACGCCCCCTCCCATAGACTTGCATTGAGGCGGTGTGGCCGTGACATCATGAGCGGGGCATGACCGTGACTTCACAAGCCTCTGCCCTTCATGCATCACCATTCATCCGGCACGGAGCTAAGTTTGCTTCGTGCACCGGATGTCTGGGGTGCAGCAGCCGGGGGTCCTTTGGATAAGATGTCTAGGGGCGGAGTACCCATTTAAAGTCTTCCACTTGATGAGAGATTTTCTTGCATGGAAATCGACCTGAGATGCAGATATTAAAATGCACAGGTTGACAATTATTGTTGCAGATTGTCACCCCTCTAAAATATAGCTGAGTAAACCACAGTTAATCTGTATAGAAATCGACAGCATAGTCTGCATGTAAGGCAATAGATTTGACTGGATTCACTACTGAAAAATATGCCATGTGTGGACGTACCCATAGGATGCATTGACAGGTGGAAGAATATTTTGAGCATTAAAGAGTACCTGTCATATCCCACAAAAATGTTTGTTACTCAGTATCTAACCCTGATCATGTACATATAATTTGTGTGTCTAGCACCTATATTTCTCTAACAAATACCTTCTACCTGTTGCTCACTTGCATTCTCATCCTCTGCTTTGAAGGGGGCGTGTCCTCTCTCTGCATGACTCATCTTCCTCCCTGAGTGCTAAGCCTCTTCATCCAATCACTGCAGGTTGATCTGTAACCCCCTCCTTTCTGCTGCAGTCTGATAGGACAAAAGTGAGCACAGAGGAGCCTACCCTTACTTACTGGACTTATTCCCAGCCTGTGTTTAAGCTAGGACAAAGATGATGCTACAGCTGGACAGGATTATGTTCTGGATGTTATGGGGACCCCTAGTGGTGTTTTTTATAAGCTACTTTTCTATAAAAAAAAAAAGGAATAAACATTTTCTTATGAAGTATATTAGAAAAGTTAATGTTTTGCCAAGGTGTACAAAATATAAAGAAGGAGATTTATCAAGCTCCGTAGTTGATTTTTTTTGCGTAAAAAAGTTGCAGGTACTTGCGCACCTGCAACTTTTCTATACATGCTGCAAATTTTTGGTTTTTGCTTATTCCAAAGCACATTTCTGAAATCTTTTTTTACTTCGCAGTGGTCATGTATTTATCAAATGCGATAGTCGCTATTTATGAAGAAAAAAAGTTGCATCTCCATTTAAAAGTCTCATATGTATTCCAGGTCCAACCTGGCTTACAGAAAGTGCATACGTCTGCAGAACAGGACATTAACGCCCGCAATTACAACTGTTCTTATTCTGCATCATGAAACAAAGCTGCTACATTAATGTTAATTATAGAAAAAAATTATTATATAACTATTAATTTTAAGGTTGAAAATACACACTGCTCACATTGTTAATTTTAGGACACGTACATGCTGGCGTACTCACAACATTTTAAAATTAATGTTGTGTTAAAATAGAATAAGGCACAAAATAATTGGGTAAGAATTTGTACAGACTACGTAAATAACCCGTATGTGGCACTAAATTTTTTTTCTTAAAAAAAACATCCATAGTAATACAGCTTCATGCACATTTTGGGGTGGGTAACATACCGAGCTGTTTTTTTTTTTTTTGTGTGTGGCTTCACTATTGTTTATGTGCCTGTTGGTGCTGCGCTGTCTTCCTTCCTGAAGTAAACTCCGCCCTCAGTGCTGCAAAACTCCGCCCACCAACATCACAAAATGGGGGCACATAATAGACTCCAGAGTATGAATATTCATGGAGCGGCATAGTATGTTTTTAATATTTTTAAATTTCTGAGGAGGGTGGATGGGTTGTTGCGGGATAGTTGGAGTGCAGCTATTTAGTGCCAGGCCGGCCAGTCAGGGTGTCACCCACTGCGGTACGCCCCCCCCCCCATCCCCATCACTCTCTAGCAACGCTACCGGTAATAAAAATTAACATAAGGGAAAACTTTTCTGCTTTAAAAAATGCTTTTGTAAGCGGGTTTCCCGGTTTTGCTTGTGTGTGATTTATTTATCAAGGTTGTGCGACTATTAGATAAATAGGTTGCATGTAAGCAAAAGTAAGTAAAAAAAAATTGTCATATAAAAGCCATACGTTAGAAAAGAATGATAAATCTCCTTCAAAATGTTTTGGACTCTGACAATGCCCATTTAACTTTTTTGGGATGTTGAAATCACTCCCTTTCATTTGCATGGGGTTGCTTTGGCAAGAAGCACATGGATATTTGCAAGCCTCATTCAGAAAAATGGCATAGTCGAAAATATTTCCTGCAATGCATCTGCTGCATGTGAATGTACCCTTAGATTTTTTATGCTTTCTATACAAATCAAATAGATTTAAAACGTACCTGTCATTTCAGACGACTTTCAGGATATGCTGCCCTGTATGTGTACACGAGGAGCAGCACTATTTCTGTCCATTATATAACTTGTATATGGTATTTTGTTCAGCAGATTTCTGCTCTGCAAGCTTCATCTTTAATTTGCAGTTGTCCCAGAGCTGGTGGGTGGAGCTTCCTCCTACCCCCTCTGTAGACTTGTATTGCTTGTCTTGCAGACAGAGGACAAAAACATATTTTTTTTTTTTTAAAGCAAATTTATGCGAATATTTTTGTGAATATTTTTGCAGCCATAGGCTGTCCAGGCATGCTGGGAGTTGTGGTTTTGCAACAGCTGGAGGCACCCTGGTTGGAAAACACTGGCATGAATGATGGGGCAGTTTTATTGCAGGATTCTCTTATAGTAAGATTCTCTTTGTTGCCCATAGTAACCAATCCGAGGTCAGCTTTCATTTTACCAGAGCAACATAAAAAAATGAAAGCTATGCTGTGACTGGTTGCTATGACAACAATATATATAATTTTTTTACTACGGAGATTCTGTGCGAAAATTGCTTTCAATGGAACATAGGATTCTGCTGCAGGGTTTAACATGTTCTGTCTTTCCCCAGAATCCATCAGGAAAGTGTCATTGTGAATGGAATGGCGCTTATGTCCACAGCAGATTGCCACTTACATAAGTGTCGATTCTAAATGGCGCGAATCCAAAGAGAAAATTTTGCAAAAGATATCAGATTTTTATAGCAATTTTTACCAGTGTGATAACACCCTACCCAATGGAGGGCTGGAAAACATATTTTTTTTTTTAAATCAACTGATTCCAGAAAGTTAAACAGGTTTGTAAATTACTTCTATTAAAAAATCTTAACCCTTACAGTACTTAACAGCTGCTGTAAGCTCCAGAGGAAGTTGTGTAGTTATTTTCTGTCTGACCACAGTGCTCTCTGCTGACACCTCTGTCCATGTCAGGAACTGTCCAGAGCAGGATAGGTGTGCTATGGGGATTTTTTCCTGCTCTGGACAGTTCCTGACATGGACAGAGGTTTCAGCAGAGAGCACTGTTGTCAGACAGAAAATAAATTAAAAAAAGAAAAGAACTTCCTCTGTAGTATACAGCAGCTAATAAGTACTGGAAGGGTTAAGATTTTTAAATAGAAGTAATTTACAAATCTGTTTAACTTTCTGGCACCAGTGAATTTAAATGTTTTTTTTAATCCAGTGGAGTACCCCTTTAAGACCGACCCCCTCCCTCCCCCTTGTTTCATATGGAGGACATTATAGAGCAGTAGTGAACAGTGAAGCTGAAGGTGTGAATCAAGCTGTATGGTAAAGTCTATTAACTTGTGTAGTCTCTTTGCAGCCTGTGTGTGTGTCTCTGCTCTCTGAACTCACTCCCTCTCCCATCTCACGCCCCCCCCCCCCCCCCCACACACACACTCCATGGACATGTATGGGGCAATATGTAATCTGATTTCTCATTGAACTGCTTATCTGTCTTCAAAGGGGTAGGTGGAGAGAAAAGAAGCCTTATACGGGGAAAAAAGCATACCGGTCACAGCATGTCACCCGAAAGAGATAAAATGGTCTAAAATTGCATAAACCAAGGTCAAACAAACATCCTTGTATAAAACAATACGTAGGCGATGCACATGAAGACATAAAGTGACCACAATGCAGGTTGTAAACGCAGTTTAATGGCTGAGTGCTTTTTTTTATATGGCCTTTCCAGTGTTTCTACCATGGGCCTTTTTGCCCATTTAAGTGCTAAATTTCTGCCATAATAACCTTAAAAGAAACAGATATAAAACATTTAAACAGTTCCTCTCAGTACAAAAACCTTTAAACTAAACTCCAACATCGTACATGAACCCGTCCAGACGAGCTCTAACCTGATCACGCTATACAGCTTGAAAGGTACATACGCGCCTTCGGGCTACATGAGTGCACAGGTGTCTACGTAGACTTATAGGAACATGAATACTTGCGAACATTACACCTATATAGATATATAGGCCAATATGTATAACAGTGGGTATAGGCGTGCACACATCAGGGCTTATCTGGTAATACGGCTATAAATTGACATTTTCCATAGCAACCAATTGCGCTATTTTATTAGATAACGTCGCTTGATGTGTACCGTGTAGATCAGGTCAACAGGTAAGAACTGGGATTACAGTCTTAAAGGGGTACTCCGCTGCTCAGCGTTTGGAACAAACTGTTCCGAACGCTGGAGCCGGGAGCTCGTGACACCATAGCCCCACCCCCTCATGACGTCAATGCAAGTCTATGCCCTCTCAATGCAAGTCTATGGGAGGGGGCGTGACGGCCGTCACGCCCCCTCCCATAGACTTGCATTGAGGGGGCGGGGCGTGACGGCATGAGGGGGTGGGGCTATGGCGCCACGAGCTACTGGCGCCGGCGTTCGGAGCAGTTTGTTCCAAACGCTGAGCAGCGGAGTACTCCCTTTAAAGGGGAATTCCGGCTTTATACATCTTATCCCCCTACCCAAAGGATAGAGGATAAGATTTATGATCGCAGGGGTCCTGCCGCTGGGGACCCCTGCGATCTTGGTGCAGCCCCCGGCATTCTGTGCCGGGAGCTGCCTCCGAGACGGGGACGTGATGTCACGACCACACCCCCTCCATTCATGTCACGTAGACATCAGGAGGGGGCGTGGCTTGATGTCACATCCCCGTCTCAGCCATTACGCCCCCTCCCGTAGACATGAAAGGAGGAGGCGTGGCCTTGACGTCATGTCCCCATCTTGGAGGCAGCGCTTGGCACAGAATGCCAGGGGCTGCACAGAGATTGCAGGGGGGCGGTCCCCAGCGGCAGGACTCCTGCGATCAGACATCTTATCCCCCTATCCTTTGGATAGGGGATAAGATGTATAAAGCCAGAATACCCCTTTAAGAGCAAAGCAAAGTCTATGGTCAGATTGAATGTTATCTACAATGCAAATAGCCTTTTTCCTAGGGTCATGGCTTTTTACCTGTCGCTCAGCAGCTGCTGAGAAACTACAACCCCCAGCAATCATCAGAGCATGATAGAAGTTGTAGTTTCCCAAAAGCTGTACAGGGACAAGTTGAAGACCACCAGCGTAGTGTCCGGTAGTTGACTGTCAGGGCTATAAAATAAATTTGGAGTGCGATATTCATACCATGTTATCCATTTGGCCGACGGGTGCAGATTTCCAGTTCTAAGTATGTATTTTGTGTCCAGGAGATCTCATGTGGTAGCCACACAAGATGACTGGAAGTGAAGGGACATTACACGATCCCTGGTCGATCCCTGGTTACTACTGCAGAGTTTGCAGGGAACGGGTTTAAAGGGGTATTCTAAGTTAAAGTGGACCTGTCGTCAACAAAAACTTTTTATATAATGTAGATAATACAATTATATATATATATATATATATATATATATATATATATATATATATATTTGTAATATACATTGATTAAAAATTGTGTATATTTTTAGGTGAAAAAATGCTGTCCCTGCAGCTATTATCTGTGTGTCTCTATGATGAGACCAAATACAGGAAGTGAGGGCGGGACAAGCAGGGATCTGTGCAGACTCCTGGTTTGTCAATCATCCTGATGTATGAGCCCGGAGCATGTTATAGAGCCTCAGTGCACACTGTCCTGCTTTTTCTTAGTGCACAGATCGCTGCTTGTCCCGCCCTCACTTCCTGTATTTGGTCTCATCATAGAGACACACAGATAATAGCTGCAGAGACAGCATTTTTTCACCTAAAAATATACACAATTTTTAATCAATGTATATTACAAATATATATATATATATATATATATATATATATATATATATATATAATTGTATTTGTAATATACATTGATTAAAAATTGTGTATATTTTTAGGTGAAAAAATGCTGTCTCTGCAGCTATTATCTGTGTGTCTCTATGATGAGACCAAATACAGGAAGTGAGGGCGGGACAAGCAGGGATCTGTGCAGACTCCTGGCTTGTCAATCATCCTGATGTATGAGCCCGGAGCATGTTATAGAGCCTCAGTGCACACTGTCCTGCTTTTTCTTAGTGCACAGATCGCTGCTTGTCCCGCCCTCACTTCCTGTATTTGGACTCCTCATAGAGACACACAGGCAATAGCTGTAGGGACAAAAATATACAAATTTTGTAACCAATGCATATTACAAATATACATATAATGGTATTATCTACATTATATAAAAAGTTTTTGTTGACGACAGGTACACTTTAAAACACTTATTTCTTAGCCACAGTATAGGGGATAAGTGAACCCCTTCAAAGGGATTCTGTCACCATAGACACTTACCCCGATGAGAAAGTGGATAAGTGTCTCATAGCAGGGGGTGCCACAGGACTCTGAATGGAGCAGCGTCCAACAATTTTACCACTACTCCATTTTTTGTCTATGGGAGTGCCAAAGATAGCCAAGTGCTGTACCTCCGCCATCATGGTGTACTTCTGATGTCTTCCGCCATCTTCAGCATTCCTAAAGTCAATGAGTTGAGTCTGCGTACTGCCTCTCCATTCTCAAGATGTGGGTAGTGCCAGAGGTCAGAGCCCCCCCCCGCAGTCAGACACTTATCCCCTATCCTGTGCATAGAGAGAAATATCTATGATGGCAAAACCCCTTTAAGCCAGGGAAACCATATTTCCTTGTCACTCCACTGGCCAGGGTTCAGAAGTAAATGTTCTTAACACTGTTTTCTCATTGCGGGAGTCGGCCACACCCCTTGTGATGTCATGGCCACGCCCCCTCAATGCAAGTCTATGGGAGGGGGCGTGACGACTGTCACGCCCCCTCCCATAGACTCGCATTTAGGGGGCGTGGCAGTGATGTCACGAGGTGGCGTGGCTGACCCACGCAATGCGAAAACAGCGTTAAGAACATTTACTTCCGAACCCTGGCCAGTGGAGAACCCCCTTTAAAAACCAGCCAATATGGCCACCATAGAGAATATATAAACTTGGGGGCTTATTGCAAATTTCCTGAAATTTTCCATGTCTTGGTGGAGTTTTCCTTTAAAGGGGGTACTCTCATGCCCGAGCCTTCTGAATATCCAGTTCAGAAGGCTTGGAGCAGCGGCGGCAGTCGTGACATCACGGCCCTGCCCCCTCGCGATCTCACACCACATCCCCTCCATTGATGTCTATGGGAGGGGGCATGACAGTCATCACGCCCCCTCCCATAGACATCAATGGAGGGGGTGTGGTGTTATGTCATGAGGGGGGTGGGGCCATGACGTCTCTGCTGCTCCAAGCCTTCTGAACCGGATGTTCAGAAGGCTCAGGCATGGGAGTACCCCTTTAAATCTCCTTTTATTTCTTCTCGTCTCCATGTTCTGGTTTTTCTCATGTCCTTGTGTCCTTTACGTATCTTTATTACACATATTTGTGATGTGTGTCTTTAAGCTGTACGGACCAGCATATCCTTTATCATTTAAATATACCCACTATACACCCACCTCCCGAAATACAACAAATACAACTATATACAGCGAGATTTGTATGCTCCCATGAATCCTTATGTACAGAAACTTGTGGCCCTGCGCAACTTCAATGCAGGACTGTGACCCCCATATATATATATATATATATATATATAATTATCACGTATTTATATAGAATTAATACCCTTCTGTTTCCCCCAATAAGAAAATAGCACAAAGTGGATTGTACATGTCATCTTCTTACAAAAATATCTCCCGGTCTATAACCTGGCCACGGCATGACACCCAATCTTCTTTCTGCTGTTCTAGCAGATTAATAGGGTGTTAGAGGTCTCCCTTATAACAGCAGGGGAACCTACTGATGCCCATTACTGGACCAGACCCAACCTATATAACATCTTCTTGTATTTCTCACGATGAATCCTCATATAGCTATATCTGCATTCCTTCTCCGAGTATCAAACATACGGCACCCCGTGCCGTCCACTTTTTGATCGGCGTACAGTGCTCCGGTCACTGTGTGTTGGGTTCCAGCTTGTAGGACAGCTCGAAAAGCAAGTTCTGATTGTCGATGACTTGAAACTGGCGCACGTAAGCTTTATTCTGCAAGTGATTCGGAGAGACGTCTGTGTCCAGCCCTAAGGATCCAAGGTAAAGAGAAAAAAGAAAGTAAAAAAAAAATGGAATTAAAGGGGTACTCCGGTAGAATTTTTTTTTTTTTTTTTTTTTTTAAATCAACTGGTGCCAGAAAGTTAAAGGGGTACTCCACTGGAAAAAAATTAAAAATTTAATCAACTGGTGCCAGAAAGTTAAACAGATTTGTAAATTACTTCTATAAAAAAAATCTTAATCCTTCCAGTACTTCTTAGCTGCTGAATACTACAGAAGAAATTATTTTCTTTTTGGAACACAGAGCTCTCTGCTGAATCAAGAGCACAGTGCTCTCTGCTGACATCTCTGTCCATTTTAGGAACTGACCAGAGCAGCATATGTTTGCTATGGGGATTTTCTCCTACTCTGGACAGTTCTTAAAATGGACAGAGATGTCAGCAGAGAGCACTGTGGTCATGATTCAGCAGAGAGCTCTGTGTTCCAAAAAGAAAATAATTTCTTCTGTAGTATTCAGCAGCTATTAAGTGCTGGAAGGATTAAGATTTTTTAATAGAAGTCATTTACAAATCTGTTTAACTTTCTGGCACCAGTCGATTTAAGAAAAAAAAAAAAGTTTTCCACCGGAGTACCACTTTAAAACAGATTTGTAAATGACTTCTATTAAAAAGTCTTTATCCTTCCAGTACCTTTTAGCAGCTGTATGCTACAGAGGAAATTCTTTTCTTTTTTAATATTTTTTTTTTGTCTTTTCCACAGTGCTCTCTGCTGACACCTGATGCCCGTATCAGGAACTGTCCAGAGCAGGAGAAAATCCTCATAGCAAACCTATGCTGCTCTAGACAGTTCCTGACACGGACAGAGGTGTCAGCAGAGAGCACTGTGGACAAGACAAAAAAAAAAAATTCAAAAAGCAAAGAATTTCCTCTGTAGCATACAGATGCTAATAAGTACTGGAAGGATAAAGATTTTTTTTTTAATAGAAGTAATTTACAAATCTGTTTATCTTTCTGGCACCAGTTCATTTAAAAAAAAAAAAGTTTTCCACTGTAGTACCCCTTTACTGACAAATATCGTAAGTCACTGTATAGTAAACGCAATAGAGTGCAATACCAAGATGCACATCATGGTGGCGCCAAAAGTGAAGTAATCCTATAAATCCAAGGGCTAGAAATAAAATGGGAAATCGGAATCTGTTGGCTGGGTACACATATGTTCAGTAATCCAGCATAGATAGATACCCTCCGGCAAACACTGCATGCAGCATTTTTTCGATCTGGTCCAGTACTTGTGTCCTATTTTAGCCAATTTAGCACAAAAGGCGATGCACCAGGGTCCCCATCTAGTGTGGCCCTAGATTGCTGCACATATGTGGTTCTGCTGTCAATATGATCCAATATGATTATTTTTACATGTGGCTTTACCAGGGTTTCCCAAACAGTGTGCCTTCAGCTGTTGCAAAACTACAACTCCCAGCATGCCTGGACAGCCGAAGGCTGTCCAGGCATGCTGGGAGTTGTAGTTTTGCAACCGCCAGGAGCATATTGGTTGGGGAACACTAGGTTATACCAATGGTGGATATCTGGCATCCCTTGGGTGCCCAAACTGTGGCTTTAAGGCCCCTTTTTGCATATGAAGATACAGTGTCATGCATGAGCATGCGAGGACTACAAAGAATCACTCTCAAAAATAGGATGCATACAATGTGGCTAAACCATATGAATGGACCAGTAGTAAATCGGATTAAAAAAGGACAGTTTTTTTTTATCTGGTCAACACGTTTTGAAGGTTACACTGCCCCCTTTGTCAGGCTTACTGTCTACTGTCTTCACCTCTCCACTTTGGATCTGGGATATTGCCCCTGGTCACTTCTGGATGCCTACCTGAGAGTAATATATATATATATATATATATATATATATATATATATATATATATATATATATAGAAAACAATGGCGCAGCACTCCAAAATTGCAAAAAAAAAGTGTAAAACGTTTTCCTTCATGTCAAAATTTTAAGCGATGTTTCAGCTCCCCAATGGAGCTGAAACGTTGCTTTAAATTTTGACATGAAGGAATACATTTTACACTTTTTTTTTTGCAATTTTAGAGTGCTGCGCCATTGTTTTCTATTACATGGACTTTAATCGAGTCGGGGCGCTGGCACCGGGCATCTAATGGTGAAGTAGTGCTGCATTGTTTTAGAATATATATATATATATATATATATATATATATATGTATTTTTTTTTTCTCCACCAGCACAGGCAGGGATTCTTTACTGTAAGAGCACTCTCTGCCACATGATGTTGTGATGTCTGCCTCATTGACAATAAAATATTATAAGTTATAGATACTAGATTTATAGGGATAGAACATTGATCCGGGGATTTATTCTGATTGCCATATTGGAGTCAGGGTGGAATACTTTTCCTGTTATGGGTAAATTGGCATCAGCCTCATAGGGTTTTTTTTTCCCCTTAATGGTCTATTCACACATACAGTATTCTGTGCAGGATTTCACGCTGTGTTCAGTTTACATTGAAATCTGCAGCAGAAAATCCTGTGCATCAAATCTGTGTACGTGTGAATAGACCCTTATATGGATCAACACAATAGGATTATAGGTTGAACTATAAGACTAAATGTAACTATAAAAATAATCAGCACTAGATAGCGCCTTCTCTTATATTTTATCTAAATTCTACTAAGCATTTGTTCTCACTACATTCCTACATTCACTCTTTTAAGTGTTAGGCCATGTTCACATGGAATGCCGGAAAGCGGGTGTCGGCAGAACATGCCGGCGCTAGGACTGCTCGGAAATGCACTGTCCTCATAGACGGCAATACATTTCCAGGCAGATTGCACAGAAAGAATAGATATGTCTTTCTCCGGATGCCGGAATCTGGAGAAACATCTGCTGTGTGCTAAGTGCAGCAGAATCCCATTGAAATCGGAATTCAGCTGTGTGAACATAGCCTTACTGAGAATGGGGTTGCATGTCCCCCTTTTGCAGAGGACACGTGACACAAGGTTACTCCTTATGAAGTGATCCTCACTCTATCTCTATAGGTGCTGCAAAACTACAACTCCCACCATTCCTTAAAAGACATAATGACAAATAGAAAAAAAAATTGTGTTTTTTCAATGTAAGGGTACGTTCACATTGGCAGGTTTACCCGCAGTGGCTTAAAGTCGCAGCAGTAAACAAGCATGTGATCAGCGCGTGTGAACGTGCCCTAATACAGTGATCCCTGGCTGCTGGAAAACTCCAATTTCCAGCAAACCTGCATACTGGGAGTTGTAGTTTTGCAACAGCTGGAGAAACACAGAGTGGGAATCACTGCTATCATTGAGAGTAAGCATGCAGGGCCTGCTGCCAATGAGGGACAATGGACACTTAAAATAATGTGCACTTAGTAAAGTGTCTTCAGGGGACCATCAATAGCCTATACCGAAATCCCAATGCTTTTATCCTATAATACAGTGTTTCCCAACCAGGGTGCCTCCAGCTGTTTCAATACTACAAATATCAATAACCTAAACCCAAATCCCTCTGTTTTTTTCCTATAATACAGTGTTGACTGTCCAGGCATGCTGGGAGTTGTAGTTTTCCAAGAGCTTGATGCACCCTGGTTGAGAAACACTGTAATATGCATTGGGATTTGAGTATAGGTTATTGATATTTGTAGTTTTGCGCTAGCTGGACTTACCCTGGTTAGGAAACACTGCTATAATAAATATACTCTTCCCGCTTTTTAAGGGCATATATAGATTTATCAAAACCTGTGCAGAGGAAAAGTTACCCAGTTGCCCATAGCAACCAATCAGATCGCTGCTTTCATTTTTCACAGGCCTTGTTAATAATGAAAGAAATGATCTGATTGGTCGCTATGGGCAACTTTTTTTTTGCACAGGTTTTTATAAATCTCCCCCATAGTGCTCTGATCTTTGCACATCTTGTCCCAAATAGTAACATGATGGTTGTCTTAACCATTTCTGAAGTACTGGATAAACTAGAGCACATCATTCTAATGTTAGGGCAGATACATATGACGTCACCTCCCTGCAGGAGCCACCGACTTATTAAGGGTAGGGTCACATGAAACGGATTTGCAGCATATTTTAAGTTTCGGATCCGCCAGTGACCCGACCCATTTTGTGCCTCCAGCTGTTGCCAAGCCCCCCACTCCCGTTCCCCCGCCTTGTCCCTCCCCATGCCTGCTCACAGCGGCAATCCACCACACAGGGGGCCTGCTAATCGCTGAGTCCACTCTGACATCACGGAGCAGCCAAGATGTCTGAGTGCACTTGCCGACTCGCAGGCCCCCTGTAAGGCGGATTGCCGCTGCGAGCAGGCATGGGGAGGGACAAGGCTGGGGAACGGGAGTGGGGGGCTTGGCATCAGCTGGAGGCACAAAATGGGTCGGGTCACCGGCGGATCCGATCCGTTACGTGTGACCCTACCCTTAAAGGGGTAGTCCAGTGGTGAAAAACTTATCCCCTATCTTAAGGATAGGGGATAAGTTTCAGATTACGGGGGGTCCGACCGCTGGGGCCCCCTGCGATCTCTCTGTACGGGGCCCCGGCTCACTTGCCAGATAGCGGGTGTTGACCTCCGCACGAAGTGGTGTCCGACACGCTCCGGCACAGACAGCGCTCCGGCTCTGCCATAGAATTGTATTGAGGGGCGTGTCGGACGCCACTTCGTGCGGTGGTCAACACGCCCCCTTCTTGCGGGCTGTCGGAGCCCCATACAGGAGATCGCGGGGGCCCCAGCCGTCGGACCCCCCGCAATCTGAAACTTATCCCCTATCCTTAGGATAGGGGATACGTTTTTCACCACTGGATATCTCCTTTAAGGAGCGACCCAGAGGAAAAATGAGACCCATTGCTTTGACCAGTTAAGTAAATTATTGTTTGTCATACTACAGTGTGTTGTCTGCATATAACAGGACCAAGATAATCTCTAGTACAAACTTTGAGTCATAACAAATTCAATTGTTCTATTCTGTGCACTTGGAAATAAGTGTGTACACAGCTCAGGCACCGAGGTGCAAAATGATTTCGCCCACTTTGGGTATCGCCTTCTTCATGCACTTACTCATTTGGCTGCTCCGGTATTTCCGCACAGTCCTCACTTTCTCTGCTATGGCGTGCTGTGAAGTGAAGAGAGAACAGTCACCATGACAACTCGCACTCCCCGCATCATTAAAACAAATGTTCTGTTACTTCTTGCAGCAGATTTTTCCAAGTGAAAATCATGTTCCAACAAGATACTTTTAGGATAAGGTCCTAGACCTCAGACATCAAATACTATTCTGCTGCCCAGTATGTTCTTAGAGGATACACACAGGGGTCTCTTTTACGTGATCTATAGGCTGTTTAAGAGGTGTTTACTAGAATTTAATTTCTTGCAGTGACGTCAAACTAGAAGCAGTAAAATGCAGACTCACCATTTTTTCTACATTGACAAGTCCATCGAGGAATGTTTTGCTTCCCTCGTGTAAAAATGTAAGGTCTGTGAGAGAAGAAAGGAGGGTCAAAAAAAGAAGAGATCACTACAGAGAATATAACCAGAGAAGAGCTGATAATATTAAAGGGGTACTACCGTGCTGACAACTTATCCCCTATCTAAAGGATAGGGGATAAGTTGCCTGATCGCGCGGGGTCCCACCGCTGGGGACCCCATCGATCTCACACGCAGCACCCCACTCTCATCAGGCCCCGGAGCGAACATCCGCTCCGGGTCTGATGACGGGGCCGGTGATCGTGGCGTTACAGCTCCGCCCCTGTGTGACATCACACTCCGCCCCCTCAATGCAAGTCTATGGCAGGAGCGACACAGCTGTCTCGCCCCCTGCCATAGACTTATGGCGTGACAGAGCGTGACGTCACACAGGGGCGGAGCCGTGACGTTACGATACTCCGGTCCCGTGATCGGCAGTCATCAGACCCGGAGTGATGTTCGCTCCGGGGCCTGATGACAGCGGGGTGCTGCGTGCGAGATCGCGGGGGTCCCCAGCAGCGGGACCTCGCGCGATCAGGCATCTTATCCCCTATCCTTTAGATAGGGCATAAGTTGTCAGCACGGTAGTACCCCTTTAAAGGGGTATTATGGCCAAATACATTTTATCCTTTATCCAAAGGATAGGGGATAAGATGCCTGATCGCGGGGGACCCGCCATGATCTCTGTGCAGCACTCGCATTCTATGCGGGGCTGCATCTCTAGTCTCAGACAACCTCTTTGTTTCCGGAACTGGAGACGTGACGTGACATCACGCCCCTTCCATTCATGTCTATGGGAGGGGGCGTGATGCCCCCTCCCATAGACCTGAATGGAGGGGGCGTGGCATGATGTCACGTCTCCAGTCCCGGAAACAAAGAGGTTTGCGAGACTGGAGACGCAGCCCCGCATAGAATGCTTATGCTGCACGGAGATCGCCAAGGTCCCTTTGGATAGGGCATAAGATGTATTTGGCCGGAATACCTCTTTAAAAGGTAACCTGTCATCACTTTCATGCTGCCTGAACCACAAGTCATCCTTTATGGTTCACCTTGACATGCTGGTCTTGATTGATAGATCTCTCCCTACACCCAAACAGGATCTATCAATAAAGGCCAATGGGTAGACAGAAGTCAATGGGGACCTCCCTGATGACCTGTCATTCAGGCATCATTAAAGTGTTGACAGGTTTCCTTTAAAGCACATCTATCATTTTTACAAACTTCATAGTGACCTATCAGAAGTCACTGAGATATGTCACAGGTCCGAGTGCTCTGATTGGCCTCCTCATCTCTGATTGGCTGTACAGATTCACAGAAAGCCTTACAGACTCCATGAATCCATATATTGTGTAAATCTTTGAGAAGAGCTGGTTGGAAATGAAGGCTCTTTGTTTTAGCAGTTGGTGGGTGTTTGAGTGCTGAGATCCCACAGATCACTAGGACATGTAAAAAGTTTGCAAAATTGACAGGACATCCTTTAAAGGGGTTATCCAGAAAAAATACTTTATTTTATACATCAACTGGCTCCAGAAAGTTAAACAGATTTGTAAATTACTTCTATAAAAAAAATCTTAATCCTTTCAGTACTTATGAGCTGCTGAAGTTGAGTTGTTCTTTTCTGTCTAAGTGCTCTCTGATGACACCTGTCTCAGGAACTGTCCAGAGTAGAAGGAAATCTCCACAGCAAACCTCTTCTACTCTGTGCAGTTCCGGAGACAAGCCGAGATGTCAGCAGGGAGCACTGTTGCCAGACAGAAAAGAACAATTTAACAGCTGATAATTATTGGAAGGATTAAGATTTTTTAATAGAAGTAATTTACAAATCTGTTTAACTTTCTGGAGCCAGTTTTTTCCTGGAATACCCCTTTAAGCTCTGTTCACACTAGTATCATGGCTTCCGTTTAAAGTGGAATTTAATCCAATTGGTCACCAATGCGCCACACTCACTTGTAAAATGTCGTATCAAAGTTTCTACCATTTTGATAACACGAATATTGCTACATGCTGCATTGATGGAAACCCTAACAGAATCCCCCATTGTCATTATACGACTTCCGTCCACCAAGGTTTCCTATGACTCTGAATGGCAAATCTGCCTAGTTATATAGCAGTATGGTAGTGGGTTGTGTATCACTGCGTCCATTGTTATTGCAGCTAGACCTGCCGTGATCTTTGTCTACAGCGCTTACAAAGCTGAAATCACGAATTACTTTGTGTGCAGGAGTACAGATGTGGGGGGTGGAAATCCCGGCAGGGGTGTCCTTTTCCCTACAGTGAAGATCCGACTGCGGCACTGTAGCGCTACATCGGCGTGATGACACAAATGTCGTGTGTACAGTACTACTACTGTACACCCGACTTCTCTGTCATCACGCCGATGTAGCGCTACAGTGCCGCAGTCGGATCTTCACTGTAAGGAAAAGGACACCCCTGCCGGGATTTCCACCCCCCACATCTGTACTCCTGCATTCTTCACCGTCCTCAACGGGATGGATGCCATCTGCTCCCGACACACCAGCGACCTGCCCAAAACGTGTTGTGCCTAGGGCTGGGCGGTATGACCAAATATGTGTATCACGGTATTTTTTAACTTACAGCGGTTCCACGGTATATAACGGTATTTTCACTCCCCCCCTCAATCATGTGACCCACGCGCAGTGTTCAGCGACCCCCCCCCCCCCAAATCATGTGACCCGCCAGCACTGTTCTGCCCCCCCCCCCCAATTATTGATCAGCCCAGCGGGGCACTACTCACAGATGTCACGTTCAAGCACTGCCCTCCTCCTCTTTGTTGGGGGACGCCGGGCACTGGAACTCACTGTACGCCAGTGGTTTCCAACCTGCGGACCTCCAGTTGTTGCAAAACTACAACTCCCAGCATGCCCGGACAGCCAACAGCTGTCATGTAAGAAGCCGGCCAGAGCTTCTTACATGACAGTGGGCTCAGCCTATCACTGGCCGGGGCGGGACATTGCTCCGGCCGGTGATAGGCTGACGGCTGTCCAGCGTTCCAGTCCCCAGCGCGTGGCGCCGACGTAGGTGAGTTTAAAGTTTATTTTCTTTATGTTTTGCAGCCTGGGCATAGGGATACAGCGGACAGCAGTGGTCTCCAACCTGAGGACCTCCAGCTGTTGCAAAACTACAACTCCCAGCATGCCCGGACAGCCGTTGGCTGTCCGGGCATGCTGGGAGTTGTAGTTTTGCAGCATCTGGAGGTCCGCAGGTTGGAGACCACTGGCGTACAGTGAGTTCCAGCGCCCGGCGGCCCCCAACAAAGAGGTGGAGGGCAGTGCTTGAACGTGACATCTGTGAGTAGAGCCCCGCTGGGCTGATCATTAATTGGAGGGGGGGAGGTGGCAGAACTGCGCTGGCGGGTCACATAGGATTAGTTCCCCGATGTGGGGACAGCGCTGGGCTGATAACACATTCCCGAGGGGGAGGGGCCCAACCGGTATTGCGGTATGGGGGGAAATTCATATTGTGCAGCCCAAAAAATCCGGTATTCGGTATGAACCGGTATACCGCCCAGCCCTAGTTGTGCCTGTAATTTAGCGCATCTCTATCTTTTTTTTTCCCTCCTATATCTCCTTTTACTTTGTGTGGACACAGGGGCCCTAAAAGCACACTAAATGTGCAGAAAACCAATAAAACAATGTAAAAGGATGGAGCAAAGACATATACAGAATTACTATTGGCAGAAAGTTGAGTGGAAAGGGTTAATCCTATTTGCCATTGATATCTACTTACCTTTTAATATAAGGGGGATAAATGGGATTACCGGAGGTCGCATACGAGTCACCATCTCACGATAGGACTTGTGATTCCGGCAGGGGTCCTAGGTAAAGAAGATAGGGGTAAGTGTTTTGGGGCATTATTTGAGCTACAAAATGGTCCAACAACAGCTATTTTACTGATGAAGAAGATTAATGTTTTGTTACATTTATGCATGTTTGTTTATTATTTTAAAGCACTTCTAGACCGGGCCCGTTCCCCCATTTTTGACCAGACGTTTTCAGATGTGAAACTATAGATAGTCTTTAGGCGACAGCTTAATACCGCACAACTTCCTGTGGATTCCATATATTAGTGATGTGTACCTGTGCGACAACTTATTTATTGAGCTGACTTTTTTGTCTATGGGG